>NT_177126.1:13226-30808 GCF_000188095.3 Bombus impatiens | reverse complement strand
TTGCAGGGTAGTATCGCATTCATATAAATTAAAATCTTGGAGTGGTGTCCCACGGACATAATGCCTAGCTAGTAATGAGATTTACTTGTTTAAACTTATTTTATGTGGTGAATAACAATAAAAGTTTATTTTAAAACTACACATCCTTATATGATATTTGGGAATAAGGATATCTGTAGATACAAGTCTGTGGCTGTTAGAGCCTTGAATTTTCTTTATGTAATATTATCATTCAAAATAAGATTTACAGTTTCGTTAACTTCTTCATGGATGTCGCAATTAGATAACTCAGTGATGGATCGTTATTGTACAGATTATAGCTGTTATAAGCGATAATACTGAGCGATTGTGTCTATTCTATAAATTGACTGCTATTATCTGATTTCGGGAAAAAAGTTGGTTGTTTCCCTATTTAGTAGATACATATATTATTTTTATATCAACTGTTTGCTTTCTGAAAATATTTTATTAACATTAATGAAATATATTGTTTTCTAGTCTTTGTTTGAAATCATTTTTATCAAAAACAACTCACAAAATTATTAGTAAAAGCTGTTTATTGAAGTGTAGGTAATTTGTTGTCTGTTTATTCCATTTGTTAAAAATATAATTCATATTGAATTCATGGGGATAACCATCATTTAATTAACACCGAGTTTTAATTAATTAAAAATTTAATAAATACAACATTATTGCACACTGATTTTATAATTCATATATGTATTATATATGTATATATTTACAGCCATCATGATGTTACTCCAATAACAATGGCACTTAATGGAGCTTCAAGTAGCCCTAGTGCATGTCAAGCACTTGCATCCATGTTATCACGGAATACCTTAAATCCTGCTGATATTACCGTATTATTTCGAAATTATTCGACTGCGGAACCACCTCCTATAGAATTACTTCGTAATCCACAATTCTTAGGTATTAATATACATAATTTATAAAATTGCAATTTGTTGTTTTTACAGCTGCTATAATATATACAAAATAATAATTCATTAATTCCAGAACTATTAGTTGATGCACTTTTTAAACCGGGTGTAAAAATTAATCCGGAGCATAAGTCTAAATACATATATTTATTAGCTTATGCAGCTAGTGTATGTGATATTCCAGCCAAGAAGACGCATTCACGGAAATTAAATAAGGATGAATTAAAAACAACTATTCAAGCTATAGAAAAAGTCCATAACATTTGTAACATTAATAAAGGATCTACTGAATTGATAGCAGAATTACAAACTTTATATCAGTGCATAAGGTATAATGTATACAAATTATATTAGTGGTCATATGATATTTCTTATTTCTATATATAGTAAAATCAACATTCTTTCAGATTTCCTGTTGTAAGTGTAGGTATAATTAGATGGGTGGAGTGTACTGTAACTGAACCATCATATTTTAAATTGTGCACAGAACATTGTCCTGTACATCTTGCATTACTTGATGAAGTTGTAGTTTGCCATTCTTTACTGCATCCAAAAGTGTTACAACTTCTTGTACAGTTATTTGAAAGTAAACAAGACGAACTGGAAATACTTGTGCAGGTAAGAATATTTTAACCATATGTTTAATAATTAATATCAATATGCAGAGTGTATACTACAGAGTGTATATATACAGAGTGTATCCACTTTAATTTACTATTGCAAATATTTCGAAAAGTACGCTAGGTAGAAGAGTATACTTTTAGGACATTACAAGAGATCGTCAGAACGTCGTAAAATATAGCAGGATGTTGCAGGTGAAGGTATTTAAGATAGATGACATTTTTTTATTGGGATACGTACATTTTTTTAGTGGAATCATATAATTTTTAATGCACTGATCGATACAACTAATTCCCTATAAAAAGGTATTAACATATTTGTATTAAAAAATAATTAATTTATCCTTATATTTCCTGGAATGTCATGACGTATTTCTTTCTGCAAAATGATGAATAGTAATGAGAAAAATTTAGGTATTTTCTGTATGATTTTATTAGAAAGTTTATGACATAGCACAATGAAAGTAATGAATTTATTTAAATTTTTAAATATTCAAAGATATTGACTTAATTGCTAATGCATGCTTGTCTTCTTCCTCTTTAGCTTTAAAGAGTTCTTAGCATTTCTTACATATTATTCTTAGCATTATGATACTGCGGAATGTGTTTATAATCCATCCTTTTTGTGGAAAAGGACTTGTTAGTTTATCAACTATTGTGGTTTAGTATGCATAAACATTTTCTTTTACATAACCTCAATGAAGGAAATTCATGACCGTTAAGTCGGCAGTTCTTGATAATCATTCCAGAATTTCTATGACAATAATCATGTTTTATAATTAACCTAATGTGACAACTTTTTTCTTATAAAAGTAATGTTTAACATACATTAACTCGGCAGTGGAAACGTAAGAAAAAATGAAAAAGGAAAACAAAATATTACGTTTGAAATTACATATGTTCGAAAAAAACTTAATAATCTGCCGCAGATTTGGATGTACGGGTACTCGAGATTACAGGTTTTGGCGTAGTGGGTACTTGCAACGTATGAATGCTTGGGTTGCCCGATACTTTTTTTGGTAATTCGACATTCAAGGTCTCTCTCTCTCTCTCTCTCTCTTCCAAAGACCACTTGAAATATAGATTTTTAGAATAGTGTTTTTCTTCTAAGAATTGACTCCTGCACAGCTCGAAAAGTGAGAAGATAGATATAACAAGATATAACGAGATAGATATGGCACTTCAATGGGATGCCGCAAGTGAAAAATATAATCGGTAATTATGTAAAAAAGGGGATATTTCACCGATTTGAATAAGCTTGAAACATATGTACACATGTTGTCAAGCTTGTCATTCTGAACATCTTTTTATACCGTATATCGTTAATGTAGCCGATTATTTCGCCGAGAGTATCTTTATTACCGCTAAGTCAAAAGCTGAAAGCGATCCACACGCTTTTCGAACATTTAGATAACACGCACTATCGCGGCGATAGAGATTATTGACATTGCGACGATCTACAGCCTTCGGGCGACATCACAGCTCTTTAATATGATTGTATCTCTATCTAGCAACATCCTACTTATATTCTATTATCTACAATGTCGTCCCCGATCTTCGACAACTTTTCACAAAGCATTTTCTTCTTCTAAGGATACTTCTTAAAATATTTGCAATAATACAATTAAAATCAAATATTCTATATAATTAAAATTATTTTGCGGATGTTTTAAAATATCTTCGTAATAAATTTGACATATATTATTCCGTATTTTTAAATAGCAACTAATGAACTCTTATTTTGAAGAAAAATTACTATTTTCATTGAATATTATTTTAGAGGATCAAAAATTATTGACTTCTTTTACGTACAATTATACCCAATTTTTTATGCTTTCGGTAGGTTAATGAATCCGAAAATGCAGGTTTGAAGTTGCGAAATTCAGTGGTTTAGAAATTGCAATTATGTAAAACTAACCATTTTTAGAATATTGTTACTTTAACGTCATATTGGCTTCTACTCATACTTCATCCAATGAGTGAATCGCACAGATGAGCATTTACGTGCTCTCAACTTACGCTTACCTTATTAAAAAATGTAATATCCTCGGATTTCGGCCATCAACGATGCCATCAAATCGATATTCTTATGACGGAAAAAATGTCGATATAAAAATTCGTATAGGCGATCGACAAATATGTCATCATGGAAGCGACCCTTTTTCAGTATTTAGATGGTTGCCAATTGGATTTTATTTTTTGAGTATGCATACCATGAGAGGCTGTAATTAAATTCGCGAAAAAGTTAGCTTATACTAACGTAACCGATCGTTTCACGACGCTTGGGAAATAAATCCTAACCCGGACCAAAACCATGGTGATTGACTGTTTTATGTACGTATCTTTCTATAGCTAACCTGGCATAACGTTTGAAATGAATGAAAAGGAATAAAAAATAAAGTGAAAGACTATAAAAAAAGCGATAAAAAAGAAAATAAGCGTAACGACGTAAAAATACACAAATGAATACCCCGGAAACATTGGAAAAAGTATTATGAGATAAATATAAAAGTTATATCAGGGTGAAAGATCAAACATACAAAATACATGTAGTCAAATACATTTGACTTAACCCGCCAAAATAACTGCAATTCATGTGCAGTCAGTGGTTCCATGGAGTCCAATCATTGCACAGAACATGGATAGAAGTCAATATAGCATTAAAATAATGTGCAATATATTCTGGAAATGTTCAATTTTATATAGTCATAACTTTTGAACCACTAGATTACGCAACTTAAAACTTGTATTTTCAAATTCTACGTATCGAAAAGTACAAGATTAAAAATATAAAAAATCAATAATTTTTTGTTCTTGAGTAAAGTTCAATCAAATTTGATATAATATAATCAATTACTTGATATAGAATGAATTTCTTTTAACATATATATCGAAAAGAATGTCACTCTTAAGGCACATAGTTCCGAGAATTATTTGTTACTCAAAAGATTAAAAAAATTCATTCTTGCTTTTTTTCATCTGTAGTCATTTCATTCTTAGTTGTGCCATTTTGGGCATTCATTATGAGTAAGTTTATAATTTATTTATTAATCCTTTTGCTTATTTAGCACGTTGTTAAGGAAACGAATGTAAAACACATTAGTAGCAATTTTATACTTACTATTTTTGTGAATTAATAATCTTTCTTCTTTAATTTTCAGTTGGAAATGAAAAAAATGTTAATTGATAGAATGGTGAACTTATTAAGTAGAGGTTGCGTGGTACCAGTAGTGTGTTACATCAAACAGTGTTGGCAACGTGGAGACACAGATGTATCATTAATTAGATATTTTGTTACAGAGGTATTGTAAAATTATTTTTTAAATAAATGTGTACATACACAGCATGCTTAATGATACTAAGATGGTATTGTATTAGGTTTTAGAAGCAATAGCTCCACCATATACAGCTGAATTTATTCATTTATTTCTTCCTATGGTTGAAGATGAAGAAATTACAGGTACAATGCGTGGTGATAGCGACAATGATCTTGTTTCAGAATTTATAGGTGAGTTTATAAAATCTTACATGTAGATTATATTTAATTTCTGATCTGAGTTTATAAAATCTTACATGTAGATTATATTTAATTTCTGATCTGACTTTTTCAGTACACTGTAAAGCACATTGCCCGACTATAAGATGATCTATCGCAAGGAAGGTGGATTAAATGAAAGAAGCACATAATATTATTAGATATTTTTACTTCATATAAGAATGTTGAATTGCTATATATAAATTCTTTCTATACTATTTTATTAGATCCTTTTCTTATTTCATATACAATATCCAAGGATATATATATATAGTTGAAGAGTTGGATGAGTCTTTCCTCGATCTGTGATATCATAATTTATGGATTTTCTGCAACAAAAATAACGAAATGTAATTTTTGTAACTTACCAAATTTTTTAAATAAATGAATAAAATTAAATAAGTTTAATTTCTGCTCAATAAAACGTTAAAATGTCAAACGGTCCATAACAAAATTATAACATATTCTATATGTAACATATGCTTTTTAACTATATGTTAGTGTATATCACTATTAGTATTTAACTAATTATGATGTACAAGGTATCTCTTAACATACAGAGCATATATTCATGGTATTATACAATCCTGAAACTAATGCTTCTATATGAAAATGAGATGAAAATGTTTAATATTATTTTTGCTTGGAACTGTTTCCGAATAAATCCTCATTTTCACTTAAAAATCTAGTTTAGATTTTAACGATTCCTAATTGTATATGTACAGGGTGGGATTAGTTTGTGACAATATCTTTATCGATGCCAGTTTTATCGACATCATTTATATACTAACAATGTCCTCCTCAACACTCAGAGACACTCACTCAGTTCGGTGAAATGAGCGTCGACGAAAATATTATCAGTGATTTCAACATATCGACAAATAAACAATGTCGACGAAACCGGGGTCGGTCAAATGGTGATAAAAACATCAATGGTGATCAGAAACCAACCCCACAAGGCGAATTCTGGTCCGAACCTAGACTTAGTGACCGAACCGAACTATAACTCTGTTCTTATTGTAGATAGAAAGACTGCTTTGTTTGCATTACATTGCACTGTTTATTATCATATAGTTCGATTTTTCACAGAAATGCATCGGCACATCCAAATGTACATTTTTAAAAAAATGGAATCTTACGATTTTATTTGCATTAACTGATTCTTTGTGGTATTTTAAACAGAAAGGTACCTCATCTTTGATTCTGATAATTTTGAAATATGTTATAGATATCAATATTTTGAACTACTATTTCTTATACACATAACCAGCGGTCGACCTTAGCATTTGAGATATTCTAAAAAAAACTGCTGATATCACTACAGTGTGTTTCAGTCTATAGTTGTAAATCTGTGCCAACGTGTGCGTCAGTATTGATTACTAGGTATTTATCTTCTGTTCATAAACGGGTATTTATAAATATGTACAGTTGTATGAAACCCAAACCCAATTAATGTACATTAATGGTATTCATTTTTAATTGAGTTGTAACAAACATTTCTTACAGCCTTGTATATGCAATTGTGCACGGGACCTATAAATAAATAACTAATAGCAGTTGGTGACCAGCAATATTCACACATACGTTATAGAATGTACTATATACAAAATAATTCAATGTGCTCTAAAAAGAACCGGCAATTTTTCGCGAATATCTCGGAAACTAAGCGAGCTCAGCTCTTAGTGTACAGAAAAGAATTAATCAAAATATTGAGTTTTACAACATATTCAAAAATCATCGAAATCACCCTAATTAATTAATATGTTGCTATAATAAATACACTGATATGCCAATACTTTTTGTATACATTGTAGATATATATATATATATATATTACTGAAAGCGATACATTGCAAGTTATAGCTAAGTGCACGCGTACTCGACGAATTTTCGACATCGATTTACTCAGAATTAAAATCTTGTCTGAAAAATGATTATTATATATTTTGTTTCTATTTTATCATATCAAGCCTTCTTAGATTGTACTATCTATGATTATACCGTTCGATTATACCTTGTACTTATATAAATTTCACACATTTCACACATTTATATAGTAGATATGTTAGTAGTAAATTATTTAATATTGAACAGGGAATCTCCATATCTAAATCTCCTTGCTGTTATATGTTATGCACTAAAATATTTGTGATAAATAATGCTCATGCATTCCTATATAAACATTTCACGCTATATGAAATCCGAATTTAAGACTTACACATGATTGTACATTTACGCATGTTTATTTGTTTATTATTATTGTTTTTCAGCTGTAATGAAAAAGTATTATTGTAAGTCATATATATATATATACACATAATCTAATATGCTATAACGTACGCACTATGTGTCCTGTTAACACACTGTTGACCAACTATCTTATGACAAAAATAACGCATACTACCGGGTATTTTTATTATTGAACAAAAATTGAATAGAAATTTTAGTGTTTTCATTAAATAGCAAATGAATCATATATTTTTTAATACATCAATCGATGCAATTTGTCTCTACACAAAAGTATTAACCTATTTATACCGAAAAACAATTAGTTTAGCAAATATTTTAACTTTGATTTGTGAAATTCAATGTATGAAAGACAAAGACGATGTGAACACAAGAATACCGCTTAGCGTCTGTCCTTGTCCTTTACACATTAAATTTGACAAATTTTTTTTAGATATAAACCAGTTAATATTTCTATATAGAGAGTGACGAGCTGCATCAGTCAATGCATTAAAAGGTGTATGATTCCATTTAAAAAAACAAAGTTGACTTTCATAAGTTCCTGATACATCAAAGTTCATACAGAAAAAAAAACTATTAACATAAGAATGCACCTCTCTATGAAACCATTTGAATCAATGTGAAACATTTCTCGCTGCAAATAATAACAGTCACATGAACTGAAGTAACATCTGGTGAAGGATACTTCATATAGTGAAATATAATATATATGTGCTAAAATGGATCTAATTGTCCAGTATTTTTCAGATACTGATTTATAGATATGGATCAATTTTTGAAGGTATATGATTTCTAACTATACGTAACTAAATAGTATACTGAAATAATATAGCTTTATATCGAACAGAATACAAAACTAACTATAATTATGGTAACTATAATTATTTTACCTGCAAATAAAGAATAGAATGTTTATATTATAGTATAATTGTATAAGATAGTAACACAAAGTAATGTACATATTGTCTTTTTCAAAATAATATACTATTCTTGATAAAATAAAAATATATGTAGAATATAATTTTGGTCATTTTATTTTATATAAAATAAGTTATGGTATAAGCAGATTAATGAAAATAGGAAATAAAAGCAATTACACATGAGAGACCAAAGTATTCGTATTCTCCAAATTTGGGTGGACTCGCATTGTTTTGCCTAATGCATATGAATTGAATATTGAACTTTGATTGAATTACGTTATTTTCTTGAACCTATAAAACTTATTTTTATGCATTTTTTCTGAGAAATACATGAATCCTATATTCTACAGTTTAATTAATGCATAAATTCAAACATTTTGAAATTTTGACATGTAGCATTTTTCCGTACAGCCACAGATATATATGTACACATCTTATATAATATATATATAAACTCACGTTATTTAAAAATATTACTGTATCTTTCTGTATAAATAATACAAAATAAGTTAAAAATTACAGTTATATACTTACTAATAGGTTTACCATCTTTCCATTGGGTAAATTTTACGTTTATTTCATCACGTTTTAGGGCATCTGATCGGAGCTCTGCTTTCAAAGCTTGTCTAACAAGTCTGGCAGCTATTTGCGAATAATTAATATAACTGAAATGTGAACACAGATTATATAATGTTTTTCAATAGTGGATATTTAACATTAAAAGCAAGTATCTTTGAAATAAATATTTTACTTTAATCCCGCTTGTCTCCACGCAGACATTTCTGCTGATAGCTTTATTTAAAATAGTGCTTTTAATTTAACTCCAATGTGATAAATTGAAATTGATCAAATAGTTTTTTAACCGAATCTCTTATATCTGCATCTAATTTCACGATCTTAAGTCGTAAGCGTACGTTGTAAGGAACCACGGTTGTATAACTCCTTGCAATAACTGTTCTTGTATACACACTCAGATTTGGAAACTCCAGTGGAGGGGATAAGGCTCTTTTGGGGATAAAAAATGTCTCTCAAGGCGCTTCAATCGATTTGTTAGGCTTGGTTCTGTAGCGCGCCTTGTATCTGTAATCTACAATCTCCGATACGACTGTGTCTATAACTGAACTGTACTCTGTGTTATATCAATCTACATTTATTTACATAATTAATTGTACCGTGTCACATAAAATATTGTATGTTTACTTTAAATACATTGAAAAATTGTTATAAAATTATAATTATGAAAAGTTTAATTTATATTTTTCACCTTCAGTGGTAAGGATAACAAAGATGGCGTTAAATGCAAAAGTTTAACAAATGGATCGCAGCGCTATGGCTAGCGGCTGATTTATAAAACACACCTCCGGATATTAAGAACCTTATCCCTTCCACTGGAGTTTCCAGACCCTGTGTATACGACCGTGGTAAGAAAGGACCACGATTATATAAATTGGTCTTAACCACTCAATGTCAAAAGCATTGAAGAAATCGTCTGAAAATTGAGTCATGAAGAATCAATATACAAGACAGGACTGTAAATATCTCAGCAGAGACAAAGGCACTCTACTGATCTCTATATATCTCGCAAGAACGAGAACTTTGTTTTCTTACATGTTGATTTTTCACGACTCAATTTTCGGATGTTTTTCCCTAGCCAGTATCGAGATCTGTTTATATGATCCTAGAAGGGCATGACATATATAAGAATATTAGCAAGAACATAGATATTACAACTTTAAGATAGATACTATTATAAACTAACTTAGAATTTCAGAATTTTAATTTCATTTATAAGAATTGAAAAGTTATATGACATATATGACACATCAAAAATATATATCTGTATTATTTGAATAATTACAAATATACACAACTCAACATAAAAATTTGAAAATAAAACTAGGAATATTTTCGACATATTTTTTAAATTATTGATTAATTTATCGCAACAATCGCATATAATACAATACAGTATAATTTAAATAAACAATCATTAAAAATTATATAAAAAGAATATTTTACTACTAGGGAAATTTCATGTAAACTGATAAATAATTACATTTTATACAAAATGTAAATGTATGAATGGAACATTCCGTAGCAGCTGGTCACTGGTCACTGACTTCTAGGAAGTTTCTAGCAAGATGTCGGAGGGTGTTTTGCGTGACAAGCCGCTAGTATGCTTTTGGACGATATGACTTGCTTATTGCAGTGTATGTATACAAAATTCCGGCCTATATTAAATCCCAAAGTGTTGCAATATTGCTGAAGTTAAAATTGAAGTTTTAACTACTATTATAATATTAAAAAAACAAGAAAACTAGGACTATTTGCAAAAATTGTGTCAGTGCGTGTACCACTGCCAAGACCAATATTTGGAATGTTAATTTTTCTTCTGATTGCGGGATAAAATTTTCAGTTTGAGCAAAAACTTTTACCAAAATTGACAAACGCGTTATTATTATTTAAAATTGGGATGGGAGCTAAAGCAAGTACTGTTGCACAATCTGCTGGAGGTAATGGACAATCCTCTACTGGAGCAAATGAAACTGCAATGCAAGGATTTTCTATGCTACGTTCTCTTCCTGGAGGTGTTAGCATGTTACAGCATCAACATCAGCAAGGAAATCAATCACAAACTTCAAGAGTATCCGGAGATAGTAGGCAACGTGCTCGTTCTTTAAGTTCAGTACCGGATCTCTCATCTGGTGAACAAAGTAGTCTTGCTTCCTCAGTTGGAGTTGGAGTTGGTCAAGCACTTGGTTTGCCACAACTTGAATCAGATGATCCTGATGAAGACAGTGGACGAGTTTACTCAGCACATAGCTTGCCATCCCATATCTGGTCTCTCAACGGTAAGTTTATTAGTTTATAGATAGATTATAACATTCAAAGTAATGGCTCTACCTGTTTATTAGTTACTATTACTTTTATAAGCATATATTATAGTGGATACATGTATTATGTATATATATATATATATATATATATATGTATATATATATATACTTTATACACATACATATATCTGCATATAGTATAATAAATATACAAATGATGTAATGTAAAATATTTTAAATAAATTTGTAACTCTTTTGTATGAAATTATGACTAAATTTATATAATCTAAAAAAATTAGAAGAGTAAACTTGTATTAACTAATATGATATGAATGTTATTGATTACATAACTTTCTATGATATACAGATCTCTAGAATAATCATAAATACAGATAAGCTTCTTAGTTTTTATTTTTGTTTATTTTAGAAAATAATAAAGTAGGTCGTTATATTCTTATTTTGTTTTTATTAATATTATATGAATTTCATTAAGTATAATAATGTCTTCAGTCTTTAATCGATTATATTTGTTAACCGTATTAGAATTTCAAATAGTGCATTATAACCGTTGTAAAATTTTGAGAAAATAAAAGTGAGGTTATGTTGAGGTCTAAAAATTTTACGAAATAAATGAGAGTTGAAATAAAGCATACCTGTTTGACTCATGTTGTCGTAATAGTTGGCCCGGTAACCATACGAATCGATTGTATTTTAACCTAGGTGCGTAAATTTTAAATTGCGGTTGTAGAATAAAAGTAATTATAGACAAAGAATTTCGTACGATTTTAAAATATTGTCTATGTGATGGGTATGTTAAAATTATTTGAATTTTATTATGGGAATTGTAATAAGTTCATGTCTAAATGAATCTGAGGCAGAAGTTGTTCCAGTAAATCAAGTGAGAAGAATTTTTTATGGTATAACTTTTGTTAGTTTCACGTTAATAAGTATTATGATGTAAAAACAACAAATAATTATTTTATTTTAT
Source organism: Bombus impatiens (assembly GCF_000188095.3). NCBI lineage: Eukaryota > Metazoa > Arthropoda > Insecta > Hymenoptera > Apidae > Bombus > Bombus impatiens. Next base: position 18,717 of record NT_177126.1, on the reverse strand, counting down.
ATTCAAGGTCTAAAATGTCCTGTTTGCTCCAAGTTTGTTCTACCAGACGATATTGAATGTCACTTGGTTATGTGTTTAACCAAACCACGTCTTAGTTACAATGGTAAGTTTATATTTTATGTCATCTGTTTTTATAGAATACAATAATTTTAGACTTTTTGATTACTATATATGTACTATTACTTTTTTCAATAACTGATATATAATGAGAATAAGTTTTTTATACATGTGTGTATAATGTAATTCATATAACTCAAATATCTCAGAAACAATTTAATTAATTTTAATTATTTTGATACAAAATTATTTTACATGGCTCTAAAATTTGTGTCAAATTAATTTTCTATTCACTTCTTTCTAAATGGAAACTTAAGTAAAGGAAAGTGCTTTATAATATATATTAGGCAGTAAGAGACTCTATATAACAATTTCTATATATAATAATAACATTGCATAAAATATTTTTTTAAAACTATTTCTTTTTGTGTTACAAACGTTTGAAGTTTAAAATGATATATATCAATTGATTTGAATTTTATGAAATAGACATGATGCAAATAAGCTCATTATATTGAATTAAATTTATTAAATGTTCAAATTGTTATCTATGAACATGTAAACATTTAATTATTTCAAACACAACAGTGCTTTTAATGTAAAATAGTATCTGAGGTGTTATCGCAATAGATGCTTTTATTATTTTTTGCTACATTCTTTATGGTTGTTTCTTATTTAAAGAAGTACATTTTTTGTATTTTGTTTTTATACACATATGGTACAGGAGATTGGAATAAAAGTATATTTAGTTTCTGACAGCAATTAAAAAGGAATGTTAAAAGAAAAAAATTAATGGTTCAAGAACTGTATTTTCATGATCATATTTCTAAAGTAATTATTGTTATTCATGTGTATCTTATAGTTGGACTATTTTTTAATGTTTCTCATAGAATTTAATGGATATATACTTTATCTTTAAAGTAACTCTACAGAAAAAAGTTTGGTGATACTTGTGTATTAATCATGTTAATATTATTCTAAACTTAATTGACATTATCACTGAAACAGTTGGAAATCCTAATTTCAAATATTATCATTAAAAATATATGAACAATATTAATTCTAGAATGCTTAAGGAAGGAAGGATGTTAAGTATGTCCAGAGAATTAGAAATATTAGTAAACCTTTTAAAACCTTAAGCGTATTAGGCTTAACATTTAGGATATGGTTCTACACATTAATATTAAATCTTATTTAAAGATGTATGATGTATGATGTTTGAAGATGTGAGGTGTTGATAAACTTTTAATATGTATTACATAGTACTAACATGGTAGTCCTAAGATATGGGCATTTCATGGCCCATGTATATTTGGTATGTCAATTACTTCAGTTTTAGTAAATTTACATATATCTATTTGTTTACATCATTTTTTGAGGGATACTAAGCGATACTGTACAATAAGCACATCCTTGCTCCTAATATGATAAAGATAAATTCTAGTATGATAAAAAGTGCTGTCCCAGATAGAAAAGGTTTATAGCATTGTTGTCATTGTAAGGAGTACATAAGGTAGTCATCTATCTGAGTTATTTGGACATATGTGAAGACCTCACACCTATAGTATTTTATTTTATTTTCGTTAATTTGCAAAAAAACATTCTGATATATATGTTAATTATACGTGTGTGGTATACAATAATAAATTTAGTGATAGTCAATAAATAAAAATTTATAAGAAAAATTAACACAAGTGTTATAATCTTTGGTATATTATTTAAACAAATGGATTTGTTTTTAATGTGTTTACGTAGTCATTCAAAAGCACAACATCCACTGATATAATTCCTTTGTTTTGAATAATTTCCGAGATATAACAAAATATGTTTTCAATTTCTAATTTCAAAGATTGTTTTCATTCTGTAGATGTAGACGATTATCAATAAATAAATGTGAGTTGAATATATTTTAGCAAAATAGCTGCCTCAAAAATGTTATCAACATCAGTAATTTACAAATAAAAGACTTCCCTTCTTGTTAAATTTTATAAATGCATCATATTTCTATAAAGCATTCTTTAATTTGTAGAAGAATTTTTATGAGGGTTATCGACGGCATATTTTTTTCAATAGATTTTTGTGTGCCCATAGAATAATGAAACTATTTAACTAATTTGCAAAAGAGCATACAAAAACCAGTTTAAAAAACAGCATCGTATGCATTATAGTTATTGTTAAAAAAACATGTTTGTAGAAAATAATCCTCTTGAACTTTTTTTTTCTTTCTATATTACCTTTTTGCAATCAGAAAAAAGATATGTCTTGTCCTAGTTGATGAAGCATTCTATATATACAATATGCATAAAAAGTAAGTGATTTTACACCTTTGGATCGATGCCGATTTGTAAACAAAATTCGTATAAAATTAACGAGCATAATCTTTAAGACTAAAATTTTTTTATAGCAACATGTTGTACTCATCGCAAATGGCCCTTCTCTCGAAAAAAAAGTATCAAAGTTTTAATAATTCTTAAAGTAGCTTTATACACAATGCATCTACATTCTGCAGTTAGATCCAAGAAAAGTAACATCTGTTATTGCACTTAGACGTTTCAGATTCTCCGTTGTATATCCCATATCTTCCCTTCTTTCTTTCTTGTCTTTCTTCTTTTTCTCTTTCTGTTGATATAAATAGCTCCGAACCCCGAACGGGGTCATTTGTGACCAAGGGTTTGGGACCTTTATTGCTTGCAAGTAGAATACGTTGCAATAAATAACATTTTCTACCTTGAACTTGTTTTGCAAATATCCACTGGTCCAGGGCCGTAGAATCGTGCTACAGTCGTTTTTATATTTACTTTTTATACAAATATATACCATTGAACATATATAAGACAATGTACATTGTATACAATAGAACCTGGTTTATGCGAACAGGTTGGAGGACAAAGCAATTGGGATAAATTCCTATAATAATAAACGTTCACACACATATCCATTATAAGAATAAGTGTTTATATGTATTACGAAATTACGCTTGGTCATAGTTTGGATAATAAAGGCTCAGCATTAACTTTGAGCATAAAAGACGTGCGGATAAGCGAAGTTCTACTGTACATACATATACAATGTAGAATACATTATGCAGTGCGCTAGGTCAATTATCACAACCAAGTATTTTTTAAATAAAAGAAAATGTCAAAAAACTATTTGTTGGAGCCTTTATAATTATAAAGGTTATATTATTTCTGGTATATATAATATGTAGTGTTTTTAGATGGAGTTGGTTCAGAACTTTTAAGGACATTTTTTTTTCTTAAGTGGAATGTTACATTTTCGACTAGATGGTGATGTAAAAATGAATACAAAGATATACTATATTATTATTTGCCTCGACAGACATAATTTACTTTGTACTAGTGAAATCAGTATGCATAGAAATATTTATTAATTTTTAGTTTGCTACTTTTTAGTTACTTGCTAAAAAACCTTTAACATTAAAAAAACATATAACAAGTAGTCAAACCATCTTCCAATAATTTCCAAATATACTTGCATTGCTATTTGTGAATAATATACATTGTATATTTTCTTACTTATCTTAATCGTAAAGATTACAGAATTGCTTTGGCATATTTCATAAAATTTTATAGTTTTGTTATAATTAATATTTAATTTTTAATAAATACTTCAAGTGTTTCTATAGTTAATTGTATCATTATTTTTAAATAACTTTTCTAAATTATATTTCATTATTAATTTGTTTTGCACGTTATTCATATTTTCTAAAGTTTTGTATGATTATTAGATTCTCAAACATTAATTTTGTTTTGATATAAGTTTGAATTTTTTGTATATTGCATCGTATATTGCATCGTATATTGCAACACACAAGCACATTGGTATTGGAGTAGGATCTATCTTTCATATTCCATAATATGAAATTCACCGCTAGGAACATACACGTTTCACTTTGTACGTAATACTTCTTTACAATCTAATAGCAAAGTATTTACAGCAGAGCATATAACATTTTCTTTCTTATTTTCATTTATACACACAGTAACATGCTTCTGCAATTTGTTTGGAAAAGTAGAAAACACTGTGTAGTTTTTATTTCCATACATACACGTATACTTCATAAACATAAATTTCTAGTACATTATAATGTAATAAATATTACATTATAATAGGTATATATTTATAAATATATATTATACAAATATATAAGTATATATTTTATATATGGACTAATATATGGATATAATATATGAATATATTTATAAATAATTTTTAATTTAAATCTTAAAACATTCGTTCATTTTAATCAGTCGAAACTTCATTAATAAATGGAATTGCATAATCATTTATTTTCCAAGTGGTGTAAATCCATTTTCTATAATTTGTAGCTTGTTTGAATACCCGAGGCACCAATAATTATAAACAAATGATATTGAAATTAAACAACAGTAGTGTTTTCTTTGCTCTTATTTATAAACAAAATGGATTAAAAGATAAAACATAAATTTTAAATAATTAAAATATAATGAATTGTACAATTCATTAGTTTTAAAAGTGACGTAGGTCCATTCATGACCCAGAAAAGAAATATTGGTATTGTTAATTCTCGCAAAAATTATTTATGAGCTAAGTAGCCCTTATTAGGATTTTTCAATCAATGAAAACACGAACACTTCAATATCTTATAATAAAGAAAAATGAACTTACATCATTTTCAAAGGTCCATATATAAAAGTGCACACGCGAATGTGTAAATATTATAATAAATAAACAATTGTATATAATATATATGAATATATATACACGCATATATTTAAAAAAAATGTTTAATAGCTATATAGCTATAATATATATATATATAATATATATAATATAGCTATAATATATATATTATATATATATATATATATGTCGGAGATGAAAGAACACCGGAGTCTTTGGAATTTTGATTAATCCCGCAACATTGTAACGTAGAGTCTACTATAGCTGTAATTAAACAATTGTAGTTATTCAATCCGATTGTAATTGTTCGAGAATTGTGATAATGAGCTTGGGCTCGAGGCGACAGCCAGTCGCCGAACGTAGCCGGCGGTCACGGGATGAACGCTTTGTCTAACAAAGGCATGGAATAATTCTATAGCTCTCCTTAAAAAGGAAATAGTTGTAACACTCGACAGTAAACATTCCAACGGTCTCTGTCCCGTAGCTCGCCACACGCAGACCCTATTCTTCGAGTAAGATGATTGTCAGATGTCGATGCGTCTCCGCAGTACATGTTCAGCTAGCTCGAGGGCCCGTTATAAATCTTAAGATTTAGTCAACTAAAGTCCTTCAAACAGACAAACAGTCTTTGTCCCAACTACGGGAAAATAGGGGAGACCTATTTTTCAACGAGCGGCGTCTCCCTAGCAACTTTCCCTCGAGGGCGGCTAGCATCTTTTTCTAACCACCGATATGGAGATTGACCAATTAG
>NT_177126.1:0-12468 GCF_000188095.3 Bombus impatiens | reverse complement strand
GATGAAAGGAGTAACCCTTTACGACCAGTGAATATTACGCATCCGACTTAGATTTTGTGAGTACGTTCATCTATCATCCCGTCGACCGCGGATTCGTTATTGAACCTAGGATCATTGTCATTAGTTTCTCGAGTACCTAACTACCACGCTTACTTGTCCGGTTCTATAATAATCGTATTTGCACTAGTCAATGTCTTCTCTATTGCATAACGACAACGTGTAACCCAAACGAAGATTCGTTTCACGCCCCTAACCCTAATTCTAATATAAACCCGACATATATATTTTAGCTATATAGCTATTAAACATATATAATAGCTATAATATATATATATAATATATAATATATAATATATAATATATAATATATAATGTATAATGTATAATGTATAATGTATAATGTATAATATATAATATATAATATATATATAATATAGCTATAGCTATAATATATAGCTATATATATATTATAACTACTATAGTTATTGAAAACATTAGAAGCTTTCTTGTATTTCAATTCTTTAATATCGTATCAACCACTTGTGTGGGTAATAATAAGCAACTCAAAGACAAGGTAATGTTAGAAGTTACATTAATGATAAAGATATATATTTTTTAATATATACTGATTTTATTTCCATATTTAACAGCTACAATTATATAAAAGTTAAAGAATCAAATAGTTACATATTAAATTATGTTGGTTATTTTGTACATTGTACAAATAAAAAATAATAAAATTTTACATTTCCCACATCACAATAATTAATGCATTATATTCTTTTCTGTTTTCATTATAGAAGATATATTATCTGATGAAAAAGGTGAATGTGTTATTTGTCTTGAAGAATTACAATCTGGAGATGTTATAGCCCGTCTACCTTGCCTGTGTATATATCACAAAAAGTAAGTTTTTATATTACATTTAATAAAATCATAACTTTAAACAACATTCATTATGTGCATAAAATAACTTTACCGTTATGTACATTTTTGTAAATATAAATAATACTATGAAAATAATAAATGATAATTAATATTTTTCAGTTGTATTGATAAATGGTTTCAAGTGAACCGTAGTTGTCCTGAACATCCTGGAGATTGATTTATACCCATTGAAGTTGTAATAGCACAATACAACTTGTTAATTTTAAAGACTCTTATCAAAATGAGAAAAAAGTGGGAGGAAATGAAAAAAATTTGAAAAACACTAGTCAAGATGGCTGCTAGTCCACTGTGCTGGTTGGTGTATGCAATTGTTTGACTGAATGAGATATATTCAATTTGAATATGAAAGCAGACATTTAACTAAATCCTTGATTACTACCTGTAAGCAGGGGACTTAAAAAATCGCCATAAAATTCAACGATACAATGCTATTATCTATATGTATCCGTAATTAATCTATTACTGCTCTGTAGCTTACTATTAATTGTACCATATTTACAAATTTTACTTAGTTTTACATTTTGAAATCGGATTAGGGTAATTAGGCTAATCTGTTATTGATTAATATATATTGTTTTTGGAGAAGGGAATATCAAATGAAATGTAGTAAAAAGCCATGAATAACAATCAGGCAAACTTTATATTACACAATTTAATTGCACTTTTGATGATTTCATTATAAATCTGTCATTTCATTTTTGTTATTTGTTGGAAAATGTACTCCAGAAAGGATATTTTTGATACTTTCATAAAAGAAAGAGTTGGATATATAAAAGTTTTAAGGAACAGACTTTTAGTAATAATGATGTTGATGCTGTAATAACAGTAAAAGATTAGGTTTCATTATTAAAATTTCAACTTTGTGATAAATTCCATTTATGTTTTTAGAGAATAGAAGTCCTGCAGTTATGAAATATAATTTATTGTTAAAGTTATATCATAATTAATATCTTTTCTACACAATAGGAGTTAACTCATAGGAGTTTTTATAACAAAAATAAACATGGTCTGTCAATTTTCCAATAATACATGCGTTGTATATATCTGGATTAGACTTGTATCATATAAGATAAAAAGTCTAATAAAGTAAAAATTTCAAACCAAATACAATTATAAAAGTGATTTAAGCATTCGGTATAATATCTATGATACTATAGGAATAAAGATAAAAGTTCTCTATGTTAATAAAAGAAAAAAATAAAATTTAGTATTGTTTTCAACATCATGAAAAACGATTTAATGTTATTGTTTACAAATTATTTTATCTCAGGACGTAATATTTTTAAGAGACATATAAGTAACTGTTTTCTTTATAAGCATTCAATATATTTTAATTATGATAGAGATAGATAAAAAATGTATGTGTTTATATAGTAATTTTTATATTTCAGTGTCACGATATAATATCCTTGCTTTATGCTTTAAATAATATCAAAGAAGTGATTCAATTTTTTTGTGAAATATTGAGTTGATGAAGTCATTCTTTTGTATAAGCAGCCCTATATTTACTTTGTTATTTATGGGATAAATTTAAATGCAGCAGATAAATCAGATAATTTACACATATGTCATAATACTACATGAAAAAATGTATTTTGTACATATATTTTAAAACTAAATGAAAATTTAATATTTTATAGAATATACTTATCGTGTTACAATACATCCCAAATATAGGCGTCTTTTAAAACAATTTACATTATTTTATGAATTTTTGTTAGAATGTTATTGAATGTTCGAATATTTTTTTATATTGAAATGAAATATTCGAATTTAAAAACTATAAAAAATAATTGTATAATTCTTTCAAAGAATAGATACAGTGGTGGACAAAAGTAATGACACAGTATAATTTTTAAAATGAAAAGCATAAAAAAATAAAAAGTATAAGCATAAAAAGATTGAATTCCAGTCTTTATTTTTTAAGAAACCTTTATCTTAGATGTTCTAGTGTACTATACAATAAGTAGTAAAAGATAAAGTGATATAAAAATAATAAAATTACGCCTTTTAAGAATTTTTATATGAGGGTAAATACAAAATGTTGACTTTAATGATATTATGATTTTTGTTTTAGAATAATATAGAAGACATAAAAATGAGTTCAATCAATGCAACATATAACTTGTTTATATACATAATATGAAATTTATAGCAATAAAAAAGGGAGCATTTAACCCTTTCGGGACGCTTAGCTTATATGTTGTATGGACAAAATACAGTCAACTAGAACATTTAGCCTATTCATTATATGGAGATCTTATTGTGACTCCAATAAACAATTTACTTTATAACACTATCTTTGTAAAAAAAAAAAAAAAAAAATGGAAGGAATAGAAGCTAAAAAGCAATTATCAGGAACCAGTAAAATGGCCGGTAGCTTCGAATCCTCGCTCCGTTTCATAAAAAGACACTTTAAGAAATTTTACCACAAATAAATAAAAATAAAAATAAAGCATATGATGTGCTATTTCAAACGTGTAGATGAGGAAAATATAAGAAAGATAAGAGATACTCATTGGCCAAACTGTAATCTGTTCAGATTTTATTTTGAAACTTGTCATATTACAAACATTTTTTATATCGTACTTTGTTATTCTATTAAGTACTGAAAGGGTTAAATTATGTATGTACTTTGTACAGAATAATAAGGAATCATAACCTTACGAACATGTATTATTTTGCATGCCAATAAATGTTAAATTTTTTCTATAGGTTCGATATACATAGCGGATTTTGTTGTTGCAGATATTATTCGCGCGTTTCTATAATATATAGAAGTGTAGTACTATGCAAATGGAATTCACCTGTATCATGTTTAAATTTCATTCGCAATGGTATAAAAGAAAAAAGAGAAGATATGATGATGCTGTTAAAAAAATCGTTTCCTTTGAAAAATTACTTTAAACATATTTGTTGCAGTGTTTTATTGTTATATTTTCGTAAATCATTCAAGAATCAAGCGTACTTTTAGAGTGAATATCTAGTATATAGGAACTACAAATTTACACACACAATTTCACGAATCAGCTGTCATAATACTTGAGCTAGTAGTGTTAGTAATTTGTCAAAAATGTATTGTTACGTTCCTTTAATTCTGACAATGAACATTAACTTATATATATATCTATAAGTTAATAAGTTAATATATATATCCGTTTCTGTGGATATATATATATATATATATGTTATATATATATATATATATATATATATATATATATATAGAATATATATATATATATATATATATATATATATATATATATATCGAATTCTCATTATGATTAGGGTTAGGGGCGTGAAACGAATTCTCATTTGGACTACACATTGTTGCTATGCAATGGAGAAGACATTGATTAGTGCAAATACGACTATTACAGAATTTGACAAGTAACCGCAGTAATCAGACACTCGAGAAGCTAATGACAATGATCCTAGGTCCAACAACGAATCCGCGGTCAACGGGGTAACAGAATGCGCTTTCTTCCAAAGCCCAAGTCGTAATCGACTTGTTTGGCTACGGTGAAAGTATTACTAAACTAACTCTTTGTTAAAACGTGGAATATCCACCGAGCGTAAAGACGACAAGTCACTCGCTAATACGACCTCATGAGAGAGAATGGCTTTCCGTCGCGATGATGCTCCAGAGGAAAACTATGATGCGGTGTGTCTAAGGACACGAGATCATCGGATTCGTCGGGGATAGCCTTCGTTCAGAAAGTGAGGGAAATTGACGTTGCTGTTAATTGGTCGATTTCCATATTGGTGGCTAGAAAAGGATGCTAGCTGTCCTTGAGGGAAAGTTGCTAGCGGAAGCGTTGTTCGTGAGGAAAATAGATTTCTCCGATCTTCCCATAGTTGGGATAAAGACTATTTGTCTGTTTGAAGAATCTTAATTAACAAAATCCCAAGATTTCTAGCGGGTCCTCAGGCTAGCTGAACTTGTGCTGTGTAGGTACATCGACATCTGGTAATCATTTTGCTCGAAGGAACCATCGGAATGTTTACTGTCGAGTATCTCTACAAATATTTCTTTCAATGAGGGTTATATTATTACTCCATACCTTTGTTAGACAAAGCGTTCGTCCCGTGATCGTGGCTACGTTCGGCGACTGATTGTCGCCTTGAGTCCAAGCTCATTGTCACAAATCTCAAATAAATACAATTAGGTAGAATGACGGTAATTGTTTAATTACGGCTATAGACTTTAATTACAATTTTACGGATTTTCCAGAAGTTCCAAAGGGAAGGCTCCGGTGTCCTTTTAAGTCCGACATATATATATGTCCACAGAAACAATATAACGTGTACAGAGTGTGAGAAAGTTTTGTGTTATGGCTAAACTCTGTTGAAGAAACATTCCACAAAAGTGATCTGGAAATTCGATTATTGTGTAGTATTCTCTAGATCGTGATATTCATTGTATTGTATTATACTCTTCACGAAATATCAAGAAGGAGTTATATGTTGCAACTCAATATTTGATGGACGAGATTGCTAACATTATAGTTTTTCAGGTCAATAAGGTTATAAGACAGGAACGAATCCATATATAATATAACAGGAAAAGTCGAAAAATCTTTGCAACTTTTGTTACTTCCGAAAATGAAGCTGAAACACAAAACACAGTATTTCGATATTGTCGAAGTATCATACCTGTTTTGAGCAGGGTAAAATAAATTTTTCCGGCATTAGTTTAGTTCACAACGCTTTGTTATTTACAAAGCACAATAACGAATACAACACGTGAGATGTATACATACATACTGAAAATTTCAGTGAAATCAGTTGATGCAAAAATAAGTGACAGGCATCGAAAGATGTAAGAATCGTCAGATTTATTACAGTTGTAGGCTCAAAGTCGTGAAAAACTGCGATTTTCATCATTTTTAATCGTTTGTAGCAGATAGCAATGTTAACCGATTTCGATGAAATTTTCGGTATGTATACATATAACTGACATAAATCTATAAAATATATTTTTTAAGCTTTTATTACAGGCACAGATAATGAAAGCTATAAGAGCGACCTTCACTATTTTCTCCGCGATTCCGATCATTTGCAGTCTTTTCAAAAATTGTTTACACGTCATCTAATAAACTAATCCTTCTAAATCCTTAAATATATTATCAATTATAAAATTAATTGATTTGATTAAATAAGTAATATATTATTAATTATGAAATGTACATTAAAAATATATTTATTCCGGGAAGGATTTTTACTAAGTAGCGAGGGAATGGTAAGAATTAGAGATTTATGTATATTTATTGTTTATAACCAATATGTATACGGAAGCATTTTTCAGTGTTCCGATATAAATTTAGAATAACTCCATATGAGAATTTACAATTTTTGCAGCAACTTGATGAACGTAAGTGTTCGACCGTATTCGTGTTCGCAATATAACGCGTCAGTGAGAGTCAACGAGAGAAAAATAATACCAAACACAAACGTTAGGAAAGCTATAGAAGCAAAAAAACAACAATGGCCACAAGAAATTACACTCCGAAACTCCTTCAGGGCATTGCCAGAAGAGAAAGAAACAGACCCGGCCGGAAAACCAATAACCCACATCGCCAAACCACCACCAATTTACATTGAAGCCCAAATAATAGACCCCCTCATTGAACTATTTAACAACAGGGCAGGAAAAGAAAATTACAGTATAAGACAATTAAAACAAGGCCAAGTAAAAGTATAAACGAACACCCCAGAAATTTTCAGAAAAGTGACAAAAGCACTAAAAGAAAAAAACGCCGGGTATCACACTTACCAGCTCAAAACTGATAAAAGTTACAAAGCAGTAATCGGAGGATTACATCCAAAAACAAATACAAATAACATATGCGAGCAACTAGTTAAAATCGGGCATCAGGTAAGAGCAATAAACAATATAACCAGGTACGATACTAAACAACCATTACTGCTATTTCTAATAGAACTCGAACCTAAAAATAATAACAAAGAAACTTTTTGAAATTAAAAAGGTTCTAAACACAATAGTAACAGTGGAGCCATCTAGACATAAAAAAGACATATCGCAATGCATATGGTATCAGCAATATGGACACACAAAAAATTACTGCAACAGAATCTTTGCGTGTGTCAAATGCGCAGAAAAGCACCTAACAATAAACTGTCCATACATAGGAAAAATAAATGAAGTAAAATGCTACAACCGCAATGGAAACTACCCAGATAGCTACAAAGGCTGTGTAGTCAGAAAACAACTGCAACGTAAACTGTTTCCGCCGCTTTGAAACAGGACACAGAACAACTTTCACGCGCTACAGGATAGGATAGACAGAAACTGTGACAACACCAAATCTACAGCACGTAATGAACAATAACGACAGTAATACCAATACCGTTGGTAGCTGAAGCTACGCGCAAGTAGTCAACCAATTGTCACCCTTAGACAATCAAAATCAGAACAATAACAGCAACGACACTACAGACATCAAGGAACTGCTCAAACAATCCATCAAAAACACCGAAATGCTAACAAAAATGATAAGCGAACAAAACGCAGTCCTCATACAGCAAACGCAACTAATCACAGTCATGTTACAACTTCTTACAAACATGCTAAGCAAAAAATAAAAACGGACACGCTGAAAATAGTAGCCTGGAACTCAAACGGTCTACAACAACGGGCCCTAGAAATTAAAACATTCCTATATAACAATAATATATACATATTACTTGTTTCAGAAACACACTTCACTCCAAAAAGTTACATGAAAATACCATACTACACCATATATGATACCAAACACCCTTCAGGAAAAGCATACGGAGGGACCGCATAAGAAACGATATCAAACATCACTTACACAGCCAAGTAAGAAAGGGATATACCCGAGCAACCACTTCCAGTTGTCAGTAGTATATGTACCACCACGACACAAAATGACAACACGAATGTGGGAAGAGTACTTTCAACACTTAGGTGACAAGTATATCGCAGCGGGAGACTACAATGCAAAGCACATGCTATGGGGATCAAGAATTACAACACCTCGAGGTAGAACCCTGGAAAAATACATTAGAAACAACAACCTCAATATATTATCCATAGGAAGATCGACATACTGGCCGACAGATCTGAGCAAAATTTTTGACCTACTCGACTTTGCAGTTACAAAGGGACTAAACGCAAATAAACTAAAAATAGCACCTAGCCTCGAGCTTAGCTCCGATCATACACCCGTAATAATTACATACAGAAACAAACCAATACTTTATAGCAATCCAGAGACACTACGTAACAAAACCACCAAATGGCAAACTTTTAAAGAAATAATCGAGAGCAAAACCAACTGCAACATCCCATTGAAAACACCCGAACACATCGAACAGACAGTAACAGCACTGACAGAAACTATCAAAGAAGCAGCATGGACAATCACAATACCTGAACCAACTAACAGACAAACAAAAATATTTCCACTAGACATACTTGAAAAAATTAGAGAAAAAAGAAAAGCGAAAGCAAAATAGCAAAAACATAGAACATGAGAAAACAAAAAACACCTAAACAAACTTGCAAAGGAAATAAAAAACAAAATAAAAGAGCACAATAACGAATTCACAAAATTCATAGAGTCACCCTCTGCACACGAGAACTCCAACTACTCCCTATGAAAGGTCACGAAAAAAATAAAGAAGCCAATAAAACTAGTGAAAAATAAAGAAGCCAACAAAACTAATCCCAGTAATCAGAAAAGCAGACAACATATGGGCAAGAAGCAGCGAAGATCAAGCTGAAGAATTTTCCAACCACCTTTACAACACATTTACACCACATAATATCAACAACAGCAACCCCAAATGCCATACGGACGAGGATGCGCAAACCACTAGTACCTCAGCTGACAAATACTATACCATACCTAAAACAACAGCACAAGAAATTAGAAACATAATCGAGAAAATAAAAAATAATAAGGCACCAGGAATCGACCTAATCAATTGGAATAGATCTAATCAATGGTAAAATCTTGAAAAACCTTCCGCCAAAAGCGATAAGACTAATGATAATAATATTCAATGCAATACTAAGAATTCAATACTTTCCTAAACAATGGAAACCAGCACAGATCATAATGTTACCTAAACCAGGCAAAGACCCACACCAAACTGCATCTTACAGACCAATATCACTACTTCCTGTGTTTTCCAAAATACTAGAGAAAATAATATACGACCGCATAAAACCAGTAATAGAGGACAGGCTCATTAACGAAATAATACTAGCATTAGAAAACAAACAATACTCTACAGCCCTCTTTATGGACATGGAGAAAGCATTTGACAAAATAAACCACGAAAGCCTACTACAAACAATCAGGAAACAATTCCTGGAGCAAATATACCAATTAATAAAATCTTACTTAAGCAGCAGAACCTTCGTAATAAAAATCAAGGACACATACTCTGAAGTTAAAGACATCAAGGCAGGGGTTCCGCAAGGAAGCGTCTTAGGACCAATACTATACACACTATACACGGCCAACATACCAACAACTGCCAATAGCAAAATACTGACGTACACGGCCAACATACCAACAACTACTAATAGCAAAATACTGACATTCGCGGACGACACAGTTGTACTAGTCAGGCACACTAACCCAGAAACAGCAGTCAAATTACTACAAGAACATATCACAAAAATAGAAAAGTGGCTGCAAGATAAACAAATAAAAGCAAACCCCGATAAATGCAACCATATTACATTCTCACTGCGAAAACAGACACCACCTACTGAACGGCACGCACATACCGCAAACAAGGCAAGTCAAATACCTAGGACTCCACCTAGAAACACAACTCACATGGAAACAGCATACTAAATCAATAATAGACAAAATAGAGACAACAAGGAGACAAATGTACTGGCTAACAAGTCGAAAATCCAAACTAAGTATAGAAAACAAACTAAAAATATACAAAACGATCATACAGAATACCACGTACGTTACGTACGGTACGTTAGAAACGAGGATATACGGAAGGACCTGGCAATACCAACGGTCAAAAAGGAAATTAGCAGATACACAGGAAAATATAAAGAAAGAATAGGAACACACCCAAACCGGCTAACTGTGGAAACGATCAACACCTCAAACATGGATAGAAGACTGAAAAGGAAACACCCAGCAGACCTCACAAAGGACACAACCTAACAAACACGAAGATGGTATCCCACTGGGGTTAGCCACCCACATGATAATCTAACAGCTAAAAAATTCTACCAAATGTCCAAACTGGACAAATTGTGAATGTAAAGAATTAAATAAAAAAAAAGAAAAAACGAGAGTCGTAAGTTCTCGTCGGATACGATAATGGACGCCACGAATCAGCCGATCCCCTATTTCGGTTAAGATAATAGGGGTGGTTTGAATAACTTTGATACTGAGTTCACAGTTTAAATATCACTATTTATTTCCAACAGCTTTTGAATAATATAAGTGTTTATGAGTGTTGTGACCGAAGAGATGTTGTAGTGTTCTTACCGAAGACTGGATAACAAGTTGAAGTATGTTCTGACCGAAGAATTGATAGCAAGTGTTGTTTTATCGAAGAATTGTTAGCAAGTAATGTTTAACGAAGAAACCGAAGATGTGCTTTCTGGTAGAAAATTGCCGATTCAATTTGAAGGTTCTTTGCAGCTGTTGACTATTCTTCGCATTCTATATTTTTGTAATAAACTAATGTAAAATGTTAGCTTAAATAGTAATGGAAATTTTATAGTAATCCATTAAACCGATAAAACTCAATTCTGCCCCCGTACAACACAGGTGCAAACATTGTAATTATTGTAATTCTCCTTCTTTTAAAAGAAACTTATTTAACATCCCCCTCCCCCTCCTCCACATCCCACCCCTCCCCAAAATTCCACAGCACCCAAAAATATACTACCGAAGCGTCCTGTTTTTGCGACCCAGTTTCCAGGACAATAAAAACAAGTAAAAGCAAAATCACATAGAAGCTCCGCTCCTCCAGCGGCTTAAACCAAAAGATATATTCAACACGAAAAATGTAAAGCGTCGACACATATTACAGCATGGCTACGTCGTACCGTTGCGTATCGGTACCTTTGCCTAAGATACCATTATATAAATTCACCATTTATTGTGAACACCATAATGTATTTATAATTGTATATTGGGTTTAAATAAACAGTTTAAAAAAAAAAAAAGGAGTGGTTAGCGCCTTAGGTTACGAACGTTCGGGACCCGGGTTCGAATCCCGGCGACCGGAGTCCGATTTTTCTTCCACGCATCTAAATTAGAAGAAAAACAGCAGTACCCCAGCAGCGATATCTACAACCAGCAACTACAATCATCACGGACAACACGCACACCTCAGTATTTTAAGAGAAATATTTTAAAGAACGATCAGGTCGCGACACATAATTCGTTCAGGTTTAGCCTCTACATGACAAGAAAATGAAAAACATCCAATGAAAAAAGATACGAATTTGAGTTCCACAGTAAAGGATCATTTTGCAGAATATTCTTTTGATAGATCTCCATCGATTTGAATAAAATTCAGCTATGATAGTCGTGACCAATATTTTCTTACGTTTTATACTGTTTGTAGTTATATTCTATGTATGTTTTGTACAGGGCAAACAGCTTTTATCCACAATTAAAGGTCTGTTGCAGTATTTTCCAAATACATCATGAAATGAATATACGAGTGAAAACAAAATACATTAGTGATGCATAAATTGTTTACTTATTCTTAATACAGAGCATATCTTACATATACATATATGTGTATATAAAAGACAACTTCTCTGAAGTTCTGATATGAATTAATGTAATTACACATTATTTAGTATATTTAACTACGTTGAAATTATTTCGTCTATGATAAGGTTTAATCTTCAAGATATGTAACTCCAACTTGCCTTCGAATTTCGTCCTCCAATTGTGCAACTAATAAAGAAACATTGTGCGGTACTTTAGAGCTTTCGGTTACACCTAAAACGGAACAAACCAAATTAGCAATAATAAACATAGATATGTACAGGTTGCAAAAAAGTTATTTTCTGTGGCTTTGGCAGGTGATTCTATAGATCTGCAAAAACAAGATAGCTGAGAAATTTACCTTAACTTTGAAAATCAAGACCAAATTTTTTTTTGCATTGTATTCTATTCATTGTGAAAATTAAAAGTCTTAAAGGAACCATGGATCGCAAATCAAACGTTCTCTTGAAAAAAAATGTTAGAATTTCATTAATTTTATATATGTATGTACAAGTGCATATACATATATACATGTATATACACATATACATATAAAGTGGCATGGTAATCATAGTACAATCTGATAGGGAGGGATTCGACGAGAAGAAATAAGGAAAAAATTTGGTATAATATTTTTTATCGGAAGCTTCATTTTCGAGAGAATCTACTTTGAACATTTCAACAGTATACTTTTTTATTTATTGATCTTAGTCCGTGCCTTTCGGCTTTGGACGACTTCCAGATTACATCT
>NT_177125.1:3465-4350 GCF_000188095.3 Bombus impatiens | reverse complement strand
TGGCATAACATTATAACGTATTACGTTATATTGTATGACTTTATAACATGTTACGTTATATGGGACGAGGTTATGAACTATTACGTTATATGGGATGACGTTGTAACGTATTACGTTATATGTATATTCTATGTATACGTATCTATACGATATATTCTATAACTCTATAACGTAATACATTATATGGTATGACGTTATAACGTAATAGGTTATATGCTATGACGTTATAACGTATTATGTTATATCGTTTGACGTTATAACGTATTATGTTGTATGGGACGATGTTATAACTTATTACGTTATATTGGAAGACGTTATAACGTATTACGTTGTATGGGACGACGTCATAACTTATTACGATGTAAACGTATTACGTTATATGGGATGACGTTATAACGTAATACGTTATATGGTATGACGTTATAACGTATTACGTTATATGGCATAACGTTATAACGTATTACGTTATATGGAATTTCGTTATAACGTATTACGTTATATTGTATGACTTTATAACGTGTTACGTTATATGGCACGAGGTAATGAGCTATTACGTTATATGGAATGACGTTATAACGTATTACGTTATATGTATATTCTATGTATACGTATCTATACGTTATATTCTATAACTTTATAACGTAATACATTATATGGTATGACGTTATAACGTAATATGTTATATGGTATGACGTTATAACGTATAACGTTGTTTGGGATGACGTTATAACGTATTACGGTAAATGGGACGACATTATAAGGTGTTGCGTCATATGGGACGACGTTATAACGTATTGTGTTGTATGGGACAACATTATAACGTATGACGTTTAATGCCATGACGTTATAACGTATTACGTTATATGGGAAGACGTTATAACGTAT
>NT_177125.1:274-717 GCF_000188095.3 Bombus impatiens | reverse complement strand
CGACGTTATAACGTATTACGTTATATGGCATAACGTTATAACGTATTACGTTATATGGAATTACGTTATAACTTATTACGTTATATTGTATGACCTTATAACGTGTTACGTTATATTGGACGAGGTTATGAGCTATTACGTTATATGGGATTACGTTATAACGTATTAGGTTATTTGTATATTGAGGTTATGAGCTATTACGTTATATGGGATGACGTTATAACGTATAACGTCATGTGTATATTCTATGTATACGTATCTATACGTTATATTCTATAACTTTATAACGTAATACATTATATGGTATGACGTTATAACGTAATATGTTATATGGTATGACGTTATAACGTATTACGTTGTTTGGGATGACGTTATAACGTATTACGGTATATAGGACGACATTATAAGGTGTTGCGTCATATGGGACGACGTTATAACGTATT
>NT_177125.1:0-227 GCF_000188095.3 Bombus impatiens | reverse complement strand
TTATAACGTATGACGTTTAATGCCATGACGTTATAACGTATTACGTTATATGGGAAGACGTTATAACGTATTACGTTGTATGGTATGGCGTTGTAACGTAGTACGTTATATGGGATGGCGTTATGACTTATTACGCTATATTCTATGTCGTTATAACGTATTATTTTATATGGAGCGACGTTATAACGTATTTCGTTATACGGGACGACGTTATAACGTATTACGTT
>NT_177124.1:0-456 GCF_000188095.3 Bombus impatiens | reverse complement strand
AACGTAATACGATATAACGTTATACCATATGACGTTATACCATATAATGTTATACAATGTAACGTAATACGTTATATCGTTATACCATGTATTACGTTATAACGTTATACCATATAACGTATTACGTTATAACGTTATACCATATAACGTATTACGTTATAACGTTATACCATATAACGTATTACGTTATAACGTTATACCATATAACGTATTACGTTATAACGTTATACCATATAACGTATTACGTTATAACGTTATACCATATAACGTATTACGTTATAACGTTATACCATATAACGTATTACGTTATAACGTTATACCATATAACGTATTACGTTATAACGTTATACCATATAACGTAATGCGTTATAACGTTATACCATATAACGTATTACGTTATATAGTTATAGCATATAACGTAATACGTTATGGCGTTATATCATATAACGTAATAGG
>NT_177123.1:18268-26293 GCF_000188095.3 Bombus impatiens | reverse complement strand
CCTTAATAGACGCACCTTGGTATGTTACCAACGAAACCACCCATCGCGACCTCAAGATAATGTAAGAAAATGTAGCGACAGATATAGCAAAAGAGCCCCCTAATCACTGGACTACTCGATACGACGGACCAGATTCGTAGGCTGAAGAGGCACTACCCGCTAGTCCTAAACGCTAGATTCATTTAGTTATCCAAATTAAGCATATGCACTTACTTATAATACTTATAAATTATACCTATCTATAATAAGTATTAACGTATTATAAATAAACAGCCATGTCACTGCGCCATGCCAGAAAAAGTACTGAAAATTCTCGACGCGAGAATTGATTGTAATTTCAACAAATAAATAAAAATAAATACCTGGGCATGACCCTGGACAGGAGGCTAACTTGGAAAAATCACATCATAGACAAAACAAAGCAACTCAAGGACAAACTCAAGAAATTCTATTGGCTCACATATTATATTAAATATTATATTAAATATTATTGGACCACATATAATATCAAATATTATATTAAACACGAAAAATGTAAAGCGCCGACACATATTATAGCATGGCTACGTCGTACCGTTGCGTATCGGTACCTTTGCCTAAAACATCATTACAAAAATTCACCGTTTATTGTGAATACCAAAATGTATTTAAAATTGTATCTTGGGTTTAATAAACATCTTTAAAAAAAAATATTATCACACTTTGTTTACAGACAACTTTGTAAATACATACTTTATACATTTATATCTGTACCAATCTATACATAACTGCTGCAGGAAGCTCTTTTATAAATGGTGCTTTTATAAATTTTTATGAATGCAAATGAGTTTAAGAGGATTTTAACCGTACGTCAGCACATACAGTTTATTTTACGTGTCTCTACATAAATATGTTTTATATTTATATTATAAATACTTAAATTTGTGCATTGTGTTTAATTATGAAACTTCTGTTTCGTATAATTAATAAATAACGATGAAATATAATATAATAATTCATAACACGATGAAATATGTCATATTTCGAACGTGTTTCCCGAGGTATAAAAAATTAACCGTTTAAGTAAGTCGTTAGAATTAAATTTCAATGAACTATTTCAAAAACGACTTGAAAATTATTTTTTCAGAAAATAATTTATTAGCCAAATAAATGGAAAAATGAATAGAAAAATGTAGCAAATGTAAAAATTATTTAAAAGTTGAGATCGTGCGCGGTTATCATTAGTTTGCATTTTGGGCACATTTTGTATACATTATTTTGACCAATTGAAGAAGAAAATAAAGTGCAACATTCCATATATATGAATGGATTCAACGAAAAATATTTCCGGCCATTAGGCAACCGGATACCAGTCTACCCCAACCAACTACTTTTCTTTTTCTTCTTCTAAGATTCTTGTGGATATCTAGGGGGATTTGACATCGATCGAACGGCGATAACATGTACAAGGGAAAGTTATACAGAAGAATGCCCTTAACTACATATTTCAAGTTCATTAAAATCGGTCAGACATTCTCTGATGATAATTAAGGTATTAATATGGAGAACAATTTATGTAACAAAACATTCGCTGACACGTTGAATGAAATATTTAATAAATATTATGTAGGATTTTTTTATTTATTGAGAATGAGTTAAACAGGAAACGATGGTTATTTAACGTGAGCTAAATACAGTAATGTGCTATAACTAAGATAACCAAATAGTTAATTTACAACTCTGTAATTTACAACAAAAATGCATTTCAACAATAAAATTATGTTTATCGATTACAGTGTTTTTACGACATACTAAAACATATGCACTTTGTATTTAATTTATTTATTAAACGAACCTTTACACAAGTAATTGCGTCAATAAAATTAGGTACGTGAATTTACAGTTATAATAATATAAAACATATGTATATATGTATATATGTATATGAAAGTAAATACAGTGCACATATGTATATTGTCTGTTTACTAAACTAATATGTCGGGTTAACATTAGAATTTAAGGCGCGTAACGATTCTTCGTTTGAGTTAGCCATCGTTTTACGAGACAGAGATTATATTTACGCGAATATACAAGATTTTACAAAATATTATGAATATTGAGTTTAATGACTGATAAGATTAACAGACGATAAGTTTAACTAATAATTAGATTAAAGAATAATAAGTTTAACGAACAATAAGAGGAACGAATAATATGTCTTACGAATAATAAATTTAACGAATAATGAGATTAACGATTAATAGGTTTTACCAATAATGAATTTAATTAACACTATTAAGAATGTTCCTAGGTTCAAACGAATCCACGGTCAACGGGAT
This sequence comes from Bombus impatiens, assembly GCF_000188095.3. Classification (NCBI taxonomy): domain Eukaryota; kingdom Metazoa; phylum Arthropoda; class Insecta; order Hymenoptera; family Apidae; genus Bombus; species Bombus impatiens. The sequence goes on along the minus strand of NT_177123.1, from coordinate 23,975 downwards.
AACTCCTTACTATGCGTAGAATAATTTTAAACACAAAAAAATACGATTGCTGAGACACTCGGGAAACTGCTCGATGTATCACTTTCCAAGGCGATCACACGAATGAATATCTGATGAAAATCTTTTTCGCTGTACGACTGCATTTGTTTGTTATATCCTCGGTGGAGGCATCGAGAAGGTTCCAATCGTCGTTGCTGGGCAATTTCTGCCTGGAGTTTGATTAGTAATACAACGTGTGTCCCATTATATCGACACCTCCGAGGTACAATCCCATGTGACTAGGCCCGTTGTTGAGGCCGTATGCCGCCACAACCACATTTCTAGGGAGAACCATACAACCACTCCACACCTCCTACAATTCTATGTGATTTCTAGGGAGAACAATACAACCGGTCCGCACCTTCGTCAGGCAAAACGTTTATCCCGTGACCGTGGCTACGTTCGGCGACCAGTTGTCACCACTTTCGTTTTCACAAATATCAAACAATTACAAATGCCAATTGCTTAATTACAGTTATGATAAAATCTAGGCTAAAGCATTAGAAGACTTCCTCAAAATTGCAAAGGGAAGGCTCCGGTTTTCCTTTCATCTCCGACAAATATATACAATATTGTTAACTAGTGATTTGAATTGTATAGAGTTTTAACAGTTGAGCAGATTACAGTTGCAATCTAAGGCGTGATCATATCCATTTCCAATTAACTTCAACCAAAAAAAAAAAAGAAATTATAACTATATAAATGAAATACAGATATGTAACAATTTATCTTGCGTATTTTACTTTTTAATTCTTGAAGAATATTTGTATCTTATCCAAATTTTTTACATTATTTTCTAAATTTAATCAGGACTCAAAGGTTTAAAAACAATATAATACAGAGAATATATTTTCATTAAAAACAGAATTTGTGTGTATTTCACTGTAACAAGGTTATGTTTATGAATAGAAAAATTCGGATATGGATGGTTCTACAGAAGTGGGAATTTCTTGCGGTCCTTATATTTCAATACTTTTAAAAATGTTAAATTGTATTATAATTGCACGTAATAGAAGGATAATAAATGTAATTTCATAAACAAATTACGAAGAACTGTCAATTTAATTTAATTATATCCAAAAATTACCCTTTTACACGTGAAATTCTCAATCCCCTGTTAAATAATATGATAAAGTTGTAAAAGAAGTAGCAACCTGAAGCAGCCTGATAAGAGTGTAATATAATATTTATGTTATATTCATGCTTGCGAGTTTGCTCCGGAGCGCCTGGTCGCGATTGCCGGGCCATCATCGAGCTAGTCAATGATGATGAAAAATTCTCAACGCGAGAATTGATTGTAATTTCAACAAATAAAGAAAAAAAAGAAAAGAAAATATTCATGCTTAAAAAATGCTTTACACTGTTTCGGTAAAGTTATGAAGTGTATAATTTATTTATTTTAATTTACAATAAAGAACGCAAGATTGATCATTAGATCGCTTATGTAAGGAATGAATGTTCGCTATTTTTAAATTTAACTGAGATAGCATGATTGTCCTATAAAATCTAAATAAATAAATAAAAAAAAAGTGCACGATTGCGAACAACTTTCTTCTTTAACTGTCTAAGAAATCTATCTATATCAGTAGAATAAATTCTGTTTAGAAAATACATATCATATAATTATACAATGACTCATTGAAATCTAGCTTTTACTTTTTGTTAATAGTATGGTAAGAAAATACGAAGTTCGAACGCTCGTAGCGATTGCCTGGGTTACGTCATCCTTTGTTCTAGGAAAAGATAGCGATGCTCAAGGGTGTAGCGGACTTCCGATGTCTTTCACAGCTGCGACGCCAAGCATTTTTTTTTTATTTATTTGTTAAAATTGATTGTAATTTTAACAAATAAATAAAAAAAAAGAATATCATGTAAAATTCGTGATAAAAAAAGGAAGAGCTGACCAATAGCTTAACCTGATTGTCCTTTTATATTTTTATATATTTTATATTTTTAGTCACAAAAGTGGTAAAGCACAATATTACAATGAAGCAGCGAAGTTACAAAGTATTAAAATATTTGTTTAAATCGCGGCCAAGACTAGTCTCGTGGTCAACGCACATTTTTCTCAACATGTCCCAATTCATCACATTTGGGACATCTTACTTGTCGCTTAGCTTAAACGTTCCGTTTTAGAAAACGGTGAAACGCGTTTGTTGACTGGATTATTGTTAGGTGTGGTAGGTAATGGTCGGTCACTTGCTGTTGGTCGAGAATCTGTCCTCCATCCCTTTTCTTCTTCTTGTAGGTATCTTTCAACGTCTACGGCTTTTTTTTCTATTGTGTACAACGAATCTAGTTTACCAGCTAACAGTATGCGTCCTATGTCGCGTCGAAGTCCTTTTAAATAAATTCGACTTACTTTCCTCATGGTGGCTTCAATCATTATTCGTCTTGTAATTGGTTGTAGATTTTCACTAATTATTGCATATATAAGTCTATTCAATATGCAGCGGAATCGGATATTGAAACTTTGAACAGATTCGTGGCGTCCCTGTTTCAAATCGCGTAATTGTTCTTCGTATTCGTCAGATGTTACATCAACTACTACGTTGGATCTCAAAGTGTTATATAAATCTTCATAATTTCCAATAGGTATGTGTCGAATACAGCGCGCGGCTTTACCGACTATCTTATCGATTTTTATGGCTTTCAATAACAAATCCTTTTGTGAACAACACATTCGCATAGCATGTACTTCTTTTATGAACTCTTCCACTCCAACATCATCGTCACCGTTTAAAGTTGGTATAAATCTTATTGCATCTTCCGCTGATAACATAATCTGGCGTTGTGGTTCGTTGTAGTATTGGTCTCCGCCATTGTTATCGCTTTTAGGATCAAATATCGTTTCGGGTGTGCTCGCTGCAGGTATACGATCCTTCTTTCTCGATTTCACGGTTTTCTTTGTGGTCTTCGTGACAGATTTAGAATTTTTGGACTTAATTATTTTTTTATTTGTAAGAACCAGCTTTATTTCGGCAACTGCTTGTTTTAGCAGTTTGATTTCTTTAGCGCGGCGTTCATTCTCTTCCCTTGCTTGTTGTGCTAATATTTGGATCTGTTCTTGAATTTCGGTGTGTTTCTGTATCGCTTGTAGTACTTGCCGTAGACTAATGTTGATATCTTTATATGATAAGTCATACATTTTTTTTCTTTTCTTATTTTTTTTTCCCCGAAAATTGCTACTTAGTCTGAGTTTTGGTTGGCAAAAGAATCAAGCTTTACCTTGATATCCGTAGAAATGGAACTTCCGTAGAATATCCGTTCAGATTGCGAGTATCAACTATTGCGAATATCAACTTCAGATTGCGAGTTTATCGTTGATGATGACACGTAATCCAAGTTAAGTCCGTTTCACGTAGGTAGAATGTCTTGTTTTCCTAACGAGCACTTATCACTATTGCTTAACTTGATATTTAATTTCACTTTTATATTTTGATATGCTTTTACTCACAAAAATGATTAAATGCAATATTACAATGAAGTAGCGAAGTTACAAAGTATCAGAACAGTTCAAGTCACGGCCAAGGCTCTATCCAAGACTAGTTTAGTGGTCGAATGCTCGTAGTTTTTATATGAGCGGAGCTTGAAAAAGTTGAGGGGCGAGGAGAGGACCACGAGTGCCCTACGTGATGGGGAGTTTGGTTTGGGCCATGTGTCCAAAGGCCAGGTTAAAATCTAACGGTTCATTGTCAGTAGCGTGGAATGGTATGGATTTACGTATAGTCGATGTCACACGGGCACTCGGTTCTTCTTTGTACAATTGTCAACGTGGAGGAGCGTCAAAGCAAAACCACGCAAATTCTGCATTTCCCATAATATACAAGACTGCTTTGAATTCGTTCGATCGATTCCTAACAATATCTATAAACAGTGAACTTAAGGCCCCATTCACAACTACATACACTAGATTGTAAGAAATATTTGTTGTATATGTATGTAGCGGCACATGAGTCATAGGACGATTCGAATCGAGAGTGACTTGTGTTATTGTTTTGCCTCGGAGTATTAACACCGTTTCGATGTATGAGATTAAATAGTAAACAAACTCCAGACAAAATAATATGGCCGCTACGTGCAATCATCAACCGGAATCGAATTCAAACTTCTCCTCTGATCAATATAAATAGGCGAGTATGCGCTCTAGAACATTCATTAACCAGTGTCATTATGGCGAGTAGCATTGAGCAAACGACGATTACAACGTAATATACTTTCTTTTTAAATATTTATTAAAATTACAATCACTTCTCGCGTTGAGAATTTTCATAGTTTTTCTGGCGTGGCGCAGTAACATGGCTAATTATTTATAAATAGTTATTACTTACTATAGATAAGTATAATGCGTAATATACTAACTCTGTATTTTGTACTTTTTTTTTATTTGGTAGACTATTTACAATCAATTCTCGTTGAGAATTATAAGTAAATTCTTTTGGCGTGGTACTGTAGAATTATAAGTAAATTCTTTTGGCGCAATTCTCGTTGAGAATTATAAGTAAATTCTTTTGGCGTGGTACTGTAACTTGGATTATAATAATTTATAATATGTTTGATTCTAGTTGGATCTAATGGTATTCTGTACTTAGAGCGATTTTTAATATATCTGACTATCACGAGTATTCACTCGTCTCGTCATTAAATAAATCAACACGTTTGACATCCGCTTCAGCTCATTTGAAAGCCATTTGCATAAATTGGAACCGCCGACCTTGCACAAATCGCTTGTTATTGTTTTAGTAGGGCCCACTTGTTAGAGTAGTCAGTAGAGAAAATGTCGTCCATGTATATTTATTCTAGATCCCACAAAGGACATAACCTAACAAACACGATGATGGTACCCCGCTGGGGGTAGCCACCCAATGTTATATTAGTATACCGCTATAATATTTTACCAAATGTCCTACTGGACAAATTGTAAAATTTGAATAAATAAAAAACAAAAAAAAATGTATATTTATTTCTCTAATACTTATAAATTATACCTATCTATAATAAGTATTAACTTATTGTAAATAAACAGCCATGTCACTGCGCCACACCAGGAAAATTACTGAAAATTCTCAACGCGAGAATTGATTGTAATTTCAACAAATAAATAAAAAAAAAAAATTTAATTCTCTAGAATTGCTGCTCTTAGAGGAAACATTGTTTTCGTCTGCAGTTAACTTTTTTATTACTTTATTGACTAAAAATGAACTACTATTAGTCCTATATGTAATTATATATGTATATGCATATGTCGGGTGTACATTAGAATTAGGGTTAGGGGCGTAAAGCGAATCTTCGTTTGGATTACACGTCGTCGTTATGCAATAGAGAAGACATTGGCTAGACAGAGACTAATGACAATGATCCTAGGTTCAATAACGAATCCGCGGACAACGGGACGGTAGTCGTACGCACTCGCAAAATCTAAGTCGGATTCTGTGTTAATATTCGCTGACCGTAAGGAGTCAATCCTTTTTTGTCGATGAGACCGCAAGAGAGAATGACTTTCCGTCCCGGTGATACCCCAGAGGAAAACTATAACGGGGTGTGTCTAAGGACACGAGATCATCGGATTCGTCGGGGACATCCTACGTTCGGAAAATAAGGGAAATTGACGTTGCTGCTAATTGGCCAATCTCCATATCGGTAGTTAGAAAAGGATGCTAGCTGCCCT
>NT_177123.1:3704-18038 GCF_000188095.3 Bombus impatiens | reverse complement strand
GAATAGGATCTGCGTGTGGCAAGCTACGGGACAGAAACCGTTGGAATGTTTACTGCCACGTGCCGCTACAAATCTTTCTTTTAAGGAGAGCTATAGGATTACTCAATGCCTTTGTTAGATGGAGAGTTCGTCCCGTTGACCGCGGCCACGTTCGGCGACTAATTGTCGCCTTGAGCCCAAGCTCACTGTCACAAGTCTCGAACAAATACAATTGGTTAGAATGACGGCAAATCGTTTAATTACAACTGTAGATTTTAATTACAATGTTTTTATGGATTTTCCCGAGGTTTCAGAGGGAAGGCACCGGTGTCCTCTTATCTCCGACATATATATAGTATAAAAATCCTGTACGCAGCTTATAAATTCGAATTAGCTCCGAGACGTGAAATCTCCTAGAGATCAGTGAGAATCAGAAAGAATTAACGACGACCGTGTATAAGAATTTATAAGAATGTATAAGAAACGTAAACGCAAGCTTCTATGTACGTTTTAAGAACCTTTGAAGCAAGCAAAGATTTGTTACAAGAATTATTGCGATATTGAGCTCTCTGCGAATTATCTTCTTACACAGAATAAGAGATAGAGATTTAAAATTTACTAGCATTCCCGAGTTTTCAGCCTTCAGCTTAGTATTCAAGAAAGTATCTGTTCCTTGAGAGTTTGCGGATCGAGCTTTCTGGCTACCAGGAAAATCGGCCCAAATGTTTGCTTGGACGTTTGACAGCTGCCAACATAAATAAAGGACCAGAAGTGCGTCTTTTTAATTTATTTTCCCTGAAAGCTAGAAATTCAGAAACTTTTCCAGAAATCAAAAGAGTTCTCTAGATAAATGTTCTTCGCGATATAGTAAAAATTCTTTTACCATCGACATTCTCGTTATCCAGGATCCACCATAAGCTTCGATGAAGCTTTTCCAATGCTTATTCAGATTCTCAATTTGTACTTTTATAGCATCTTAACACTTAGCCAACTACGTGCGCCACAGCAAGTTGTACATTTCCAACGCACTGGGGCAAGCTAACCTATACGCTTTCCACCGCGCATTTTTCCAAGTATCGACGACTAATATTTACTACATAAAAACCAAACAAGTCCAAAAATTATTTAAGTGGTTAATTATGTTTTGCAATAATGATTTCATTTAATGATTTCACATGTTGTTTATACAAAATATCAAATTAAAAGTATAAAAAAATATAGATAAAATTAAAAACATTAAAGATGACTAAAGATAAATAACGCGACTTGAGTGTGAAATTAAAAATTCATAATGCATTTTAATATTTTTTTACAGTGTGGTATCGTCCAATTATAACTTTATTTAGTCATAACTGATAATGTAAATTTTTAATTAATTTTAACATTGCTAGATTGGTATACTTTATTATATACTGTACTTTATAAACGCAAAAAGAGTGGTGCAATTAATTGGGAACAATTTCAGCTAAACGATAATTGATAATAACAACAACAACAAAAAGAAAACGCATTGCTAAAGTCAAAAAGGGAAATTTCCTCATTCGGTCACGCACCGATGTTCTTCACAAAGGGGTGATCTCCCTCTCAGTTGGTCTTAGTGTCAAATCATTTCAACTAATTTTTCCTTTTTAAAATGTCTTCGGACTTCCACACATAAAAGAAAGAAAGAGGATGATCTCCCTTTTTTGAGAGAAAAGAGCAGATGTGCGTTAGGGGCGACCAGAGATTTGGACGAGGGAAAATCCTTTCAAACAAAAAGGGAGGATGGTAAGTTGCAGCACAATAAGAAGAGACTCAGAAGTTCGGGCGATTGTGACACCAATCACATCTCAACCTACATCAGTGATAAGACATCGACCGCCGACCTTCGCACACTTTTGAACACATCACCACCTTATCATCGTAGCATACATCAAGGTTGTGACGCACCTTAGTCCACATCAGAAATAGGATATCGGCCCCAGACCTTCGGACACTTTTCCACATCATAACCTACACCTTTCTCAACGCGAGAATTGATTGTAATTTTAACAAATAAATAAAAAAAAAAAATAACCTACACCTAGCCCCTCAACATCCTAAAACCAAAATGTATATAAACCGAGACTTCACCCAGCTCGGGCAGTTCTTGTTCTTCTTCTAGTTGCTGTACTCTTACAACCCCTTTTCCCTGGTTCGGTATTATTTTGTAAGTGTCAACATTTATAATAAAGTTTTATAAAGGAAAATTAGTAGTTGGGTTACGACTCAGCCTTCTTACTACAATCCAAGTACCAACTTTACGTGACACGATCCGGGCCAAAATTACTTCATAATCCGCTACTCAGGGGCTAACCCAGTACAAGCCAGAGGAGAGGCTTTACTAACACAATCCTAACCTACCTTTTCCAGTTGCGTATCCCGACCAATTTTCATTACAAACATAGGTATACGTTCACTTTTGTGTGTACTGTATATATCATTTTTTATATAGGATGGTTGGTAACTGGCGGTACAAACGGAAAGGGGGTGATTCTACGCGAAAAATGAAGTCGAAAATATACAATAAAAAATTTTTTTTTAATTTTTTTTTTTAATTTTTCCATCGAGACAACAATCTACAGTGAGATCCGTTATAACGAGACGTGACAAAGAGCACGCGTACCGAGTGAAAATTCAAAGTTGATTTTCTCGAAAACAAAGCCTCAAACGAAAAATTTTTATTCTATATTTTCGACTTCTTTTTTCGCATAGAATCATCCCCTTTGCTCTTGTAGCGCCAGTTACCAACCACCCTGCATATTGTAACAATTATAAAACTGAACTTGTGATTTCGATCGTATCGTGTATAACCTATTGATAGTTACGGCTGTAAGTCATCAATTAAAAAAGCATCTTATGTTGTATATTTTATATATTTTTGCATATATTACATATGTTTTTTGTATATAGCCAAATAAGCATGGTAAAATTGAATACCGTACATAGCATTCGATAGGTCGCTCAAAGAAAGTCCTTTCTTCTGTAGCGTAGTATTAACCCACTACCTTTCTTACTAAACATACGTTACAGGATTAAGCGCAATTTACAATTTGTACTTCACGTTGAGAATTATGGATCTTAGTCCCCGAAATAAATGTATAGGAACATTCACACTACACGTAGAAATGATATTAAAATAGTTTCATATTTTTTAAATATGTGATGTACAAGATATTCGTAGATGCGTCTCAGCGCTCCTTTTGTGTCGCAATCTTTTCAACCATCGTGCGTACAGAACAATTGCATCCTTCTGTTTTACGAGACGCTGCGCATGCACATACTGGCACACACACGCGGCTAATTCGGTGTAGCACACAGAATTATATCTCAATACTTCGTTTCTTTTATTCTGTTTAATGAAAAATTATAAAATAATTATAAAAAGGATATTCTGTTCAACAATGTACATTGTCCTATATGTCTGTCAATTTCCTCAGAAATTTTAGTATTTTTCTTTTATGCATATATAAATACCTGAAAATTCGCGATCTATATATATGTCGGAGAAGAGTCAGGAACAGGGTTGTGGGCGTTTGATAGACCTCACTTGGAGTTGGCCATCGTTGTGTGATAACGAAGACGCGGCCTGATGCTACGAGTAGGCGAGTGCCGCCACATCTTTATCTCTATCGTCAGTCCGTCGGATTTGAAGTATGCCGGTCGTGACGTTAGCGACGTTGGTCCTAGGTCCGGTAACGAATCCGCGGTCAACGGGAGGAGAGATAGACTGACACTGACTCGAACGTGTACTACTCGCGGATCAAGCGGTGTTGGTCCCTTCGTCGATGAGATCTCCCGAAGGAATGAATGTTCGTTCCAACGTCACCATCGAGACAACTTCTGGTAGTGTATCTAGATACGCCAGCTCCTCCGATCGGCGTCGCTGTCGATTGGTCGATTTGGGACAAAAGCTGCCTGTCCGTTTGCAAAAATCTTAATTGCGGAAAACTCAGGTTCTATAGCGGGTCTCCGGGCTGGCTGGGCTTGTGCTGTGTACGTGCCTCCACATCTGATATTCATTGTCCGAAGGGACCTCTATGGGTGTTTCTTTTAATGAGGGTCATACTGTAACTCTGTGCCTTTGTTGGACGGAACGCCCGTCCAGTTGACTGCGGCTACGTTCGGCGACTGGTGGTCGCCTTAAGCCCAAGTTTATTATCGCAAATCGGAAACAAGTACAATTGGGCATGATGATGGCAAATTGTTTAATTACGACTGTAAACTTTAATTGCAATTTTACGGATTTTCCCGAAGTTCCAGAGGGACGGCTCCGGCGTCCTTTCGTCTCCGACATATAAAATAAAATTTCGTTCAAAATTATGTAGGGCTGCAATAGTTCCGACAATTCACTTAAAGATTACCTAAGGCAGTCACGTATCATTTATAGTATACGTACATATAGCAGTATACATATACGTACACGTATACATATACGTACTTTAGTTTCTATGGGCTGCGCAATCCTATATCTTTACTAAATCTTCGGTAATTCTAAAGACCCATAAATTTTCATCGTTGTTAACATCATCATTGTTCATCGTTGATACTGAATAGAAATTGTACGAAATATTGTTCCAGGAAAGAATATCCTTTGTTCTATGATAATACAAAATTTTAACTTTGATAATGTTCATTTGTGGGAACAATAAGAAACCTATTCATTGAAATCTGGATATTGGGACTGTTACAATACTTTATATGTCATAATTTCCATAAGTAACATACAGAGCAGTACACAGAAAACAAGAAATTATTTAGAGAATTTAAAAGCTTTTTTTCTAAAAGCTTTTGTGTTTATTTATTTATAGAATACAATTTTATACAAATTATAATTGTAGTGCGACTTTTACCTGCAAATACTTACACACGAACCTCCAATATGTGAAAAGTGTAATGTGTCAATTACCGTCAAGTAAGCACGTGAAAATCATTATTCTGGGAGAAGAACAATTAATTTATCAAACACGAACGAAAATGTAACAAGTCTCATTCAATTTCTAGTAAAATTAAATATTTTTAATGATTTAGCAAATCCTTTTAAACGTTTTATTACGGGTAATTATACATCGCCAAAACTTTCGGTTAGTCGGTAACCAGATATGTCAAGATACCTATCACTGTTTTCTACGACGACCGTGGTAGCACTATTTCGCAGGTAATTGAAGACACAAAGCCGAATCCTTTCTCTATCACCATCAGCAAATATTCCTCCCTCTATCATGCGCCCAAATAGCTGAAACCAATCAGAATTATATATACACTTGCATTACACTGTACTTTCTATCAATTAGAAATAGTTTATTTTCTCTTCCAATGCACATCCACTTCGTAAAAGAAATTCTAGCCAATATAATTAACATCTCTAAACTCTAATATTATTTTATAGATATAGTATTCTGTTACACTGCTATCATTTGTTACATTAACAAATGATTAATTTCATTAACGCATGATCTTTTCATACTGTAAGGTACGAGAACACACGACATTTCATAAACATTATTCGGCTGAAATTATGCGTACATAACAAAAGCTGTACCAAAGATATAATTTTAGAAATTGATAATGACCTTCGATGTTGAAGCATCATTAACTTCGGCACTCTATAAAAAGGGAAACAAGGAAAAGCTCGGGATGGTAGTCGATGGTAGTTGACGGCCGTCGATGATAGTCGCTTAGTTAGTTAGTCAGACAGATAGCCACGGTTAATTCGTATCGAGTCTGTATCGAGTCTGTATCAACTCTGTATCGACTCTGTATCGACTCTGTATCGAAACAGTAGCAGTTTAGTTCAGTAAACTCTGTATCGACTCTGTATCGACTCTGTATCGACTCTGTATCGACTCTGTATCGACTCTGTATCGACTCTGTATCGACTCTGTATCGAAACAGTAGCAGTTTAGTTCAGTAAGCATCAGATCTGTATCATGATCGCTTGAATTCGACGTGCATCACGTTACGACGACGATATAGAAGTAAACACTTTTAAAGTTAAACATCGGAGTACTAACATCTAACATGTCCTCCTCCTCGATGCTGTTCTCTACGCAAGCACATTGAAATGAAGTTTTTAATAATTAAATTATAATTTTTCTTGAAGATATGATGCATATACTTTAACTTTAACAATTTACTTTAATAATTAATAATATAATTCAGTGTGATATATGTTACGACCGTTCGCGGAGAGACGCGGTCGCGAGAGAAACGCGTCAGCGAGAGGCGTAAATTCTCGCTACGATTCGGTTAATCGACGCCGCGAAATAGTCGTTCCCCTGTTTCGGTTAAGATAACAGAGGTGGTTAAATGAATATGACACAGTATAGTAAGTTATATTTCACCGTTTATTCTAACAACTTCGTTTATTCTAACAACTTATAACGAAGACAGTTACGCTGGTGCGTATGTACGAGATGAGTGAGTGTCTGATCTACGGGTGTGTATACCCGGTTGAAGGATGTTGACCGTTCGAAGGATGTAAAAACAGTGATGTTCGGAGACGATGCTGTTGTCACGACCGGCATACTTCAAATCCGACGGACTGCCGATAGAGATAAAGATGTGGCGGCACTCGGCGACAATGTATATCGCTAAAGTGCCTAATGAACCATCAACATCCCAACAGTCCTTCCATCGAAGGTTCTAGAAGAAAGAGCACGTGGCAACGATCGCGGATGCCTAGCAAATGCGTGGAAGGTGGGGATGTTGAGGGATGACAAAAGAAAGTAATCGAATCCGATCAAAAGTAAAATCATAAGAGTCAGTCTTGGAAAGTCACGCCTAGAGTTCGAAAGTAGATTGTAAAGTGTATTGATGTTAGAAAAAAAATAAAGTTTTCTTTTTTTATTTTTTACCTCAAATTCCTTTTTTTACTTTATTATTTTACGTGACACTGTGGCGAAGGAAAGCTAAGGATGGGTCTTGCGCACGGGACCATCGGATTTGTTGGTGACGATTTTAGTGAAGAGAGTGAGGGAAATAGGCTTCGTCGTTAATTGGTTAAACGAAGGGTCTTAACCGCCCTCGAGAGAAAGTGGTTCGTGGGAGGAAAGTTGCATCACACGTGAGAAAAACTAACTTTCCCTTGTCAAGCTGTAGTAGACTTTAGAAATGCTTCGGAAACAGACGTTTGTTCCTCGACCTAGGAAATTCCTGAGATTTATGGAAGGTACTTGAGACTATTGAGGGTACGCAGTGAGTATCCGAAGACATCTGGTTGCCATCTTGCCCGCGGTGTGTGGCCTGGGCTATATATAATATATACAATATATTTTAAAGCACGGTACGGCACATAAATCCACGTCATAATTTTCATACTCATAGCACGATAGTGTTTTTCAAATTGCTCTTCGTTTTCTATTTTGTAGGGACATTTTGAGGTTGGAGATTCTAAAAGATTATAGGGAAACGGATCGTCATGTTAAAAAGAGCATCTAGTAATGGTATGTTTATATTAACGAAAATCAACAATTGATATTTGACACTGGCGTTTCAAAAACGAAGATAAGAACGTTGTGGGGGCAAAAGAAGTGTGAAACAAGACAAATGAAGATCATTTACTTCAAACGGTGAGCGAATGAGTCAATAGAGAGTCGCTATAGTGGCATAGTAGTGATATAAGATGACATCCACGAAAGCCACTATAGTGGCACCTAAGAGGTTAATTTTCAATATTTCGAGATCATTGATCCTTATGGCCGCTTCTATCGACACGCTTACCAAACTACATTAGTTATATTAAAACTTATTCAAATACTATTGTTGGAAATAAAATTTATACATAATAGACAAATATTATTCATAGTATAATTCGAAATTTTAACAAATATCTTGTAATCCTGTGCTTGTACTTTCTAGCATAAATTACCTAATATAATCATTACGCTTTTGTTCACTGCTTCGTAACGCGCAGTATCACTATAATGTACGCTATTAATTTTAGTTGCAAAATCATTAATCAAGAATGATATTGCATTTCCTGTATCGAGAACTGCTACTGTTTCGCTTATACCGAGTCGTATTTTTGCAAACAACTTTGTGAACGATTTCGTATCTGTTACGCCACGAGGCTTACCACAGACTGTATTTTCTAACCGTCGCTCGCGGTCCTACAACGTCGCAGGCAGACCGTCTTATCTGCCCGTCGGATCATATACAATGTATCGACGAGAGCATAGTTGTCGCCAAGCAGCGAGCTCTAGAAACGTCGATTTTTGACCGTTACGTTTTTCACACAAGAAGAGGCATACGTGATCATAGGCGCGAGCGGTGGCGTGACCCGAGCACAGTGGGGGTCGTCTTCCAAATGAGACAAAGGAATAATCGAAGGGCGATCAGTTCCTTCTGACGAGTCAAACGTGACACTTCGACAAATCTGACGAGCAAACGAATTTATCTAGAGATATCACAAAGTCGAGTCAAATTTCTGTAATATATTCATCATATTATTGTAAAATATATTATTCTATGTTAACTTGTTAATACAGTGTTACATTCATTAAACCAACTCTGTTATCTTAACCGAAACAGGCGAACGACTATTTCGCGGCGTCGATTAACCGAATCGTAGCGAGAATTTACGCCTCTCGCTGACGCGTTTTCCTCGCGACCGCGTCTCTCCGCGAACGGTCGTAACAGTATCCTTTATGGACATTTAATCAAATTCACATATAATATAAGTAATAAATTGTAAAACGACGCTTGTCGTATTTCTTAATGTTTAGTAACTTAGCGTTGGCGCTGTAAAAAAACGAATTTATCTTAGAACCAATTAATTCTAGGACAACGTTCTGTTTTAAATTACGTGGAAGTATTCCTCAAATCGATAGAAACAAGTTTCATTACGGTTGGATGTAAAGTGTGAAAATTACTGTGTGTTACAACTGAGCAAAGACCATTATCGCTGCATTTTAGCCAAGCGTTTGCATGAAAAGATTTTGTTACATTTGCATGTCAAAATATAGGTTCTCCAGATGGCGTACAAGCACGGAGGATAAACTGAGACAAGCTCGTACATTTTTATTATTATTCTATTCTTTGTGTAATAATAAAGTTGTGTAAAAAAGTGGAATTGTTACTGAGTTTACTCTATCATCTGATAATAAACGGAAAGATTTTTTTTTCTTTTTTTTTTTTTTTTTATTTTTTTGTTGAAATTACAATCAATTCTCGCGTTGAGAATTTTCAGTAATTTTTCTGGCGTGGTGCAGTGACATGGCTGTTTATTTACATAAACGGAAAGATAGCAAAGAAATCTCGTTCGTAGCAGGAGCCTACTTTGAAGGTAATGAAACGTAAGTAAATTTGTATTTTATTAAATATATTATTAAGGTGAAATCTAAAAAAAAAAGAATATTCCATAAAAGTCTTGTTATTTAGTTAATTGCATTTTAGGGGCTCCGTACAAACTCGAACCAAACGAGGTAGGCGACCACCTAACCTAGCGCGCCACTTACAATAGGAACAAGCACTAAGTATCACGGCCGGTTTGCATGTGTCCCTAACCGACTTGTCTAAAAGAGCTATTCAAGTGGTTGAATCGCTTCGTTGACTGGACGAATAGATGGACTAGACCTGAGCGTCTATAAGCCGGCTTATCTATGTCTAGACCAGGTAGATTTACTTTATTACAATAATAGTGATTGGAAGAAAAAGGGAGAAGCTAATTCTGTTTTTCTACTTGAGCAGAAAATCAATAAATTTGGATTTACTCCAGCAAACCTTTTCGTTTGACAAATTACATTACGAACTACATTATTTGCCACTTGTCTCTACTACTGGAACTTACTCTTATATACTGGACTAGATTTCGATGTTCACACAGGGCAACTTCTTAAATTCTTTGTTACTTACCTGCTGTACTGGCCGTGTCTGACCCAGCCTGCAGAAACTTGGTGGAAACATATGTAGTTTTAAAAATTCGCGCTTTACGTACAGACATATTATGATAGAGATTATTGGAAGTTGGTCGATAAACTAAATTTGATTAACAGCCTTTTCGAATTTTGCGCGTATGTGACGAGTGTCTTGTAGGTAATATAAAATGATTTTATACAAAAATTAACTTAAAAAACATTATATTTTAATAATCTGTATGTATATCTTATATTTTTAAACATATTTTTTAATATTTTTTCTGTATTTTTTTATGATAATTTATAAAACATCTGCCAAGATGTATTGAAATAAGTATCGCAATAATAAGTTGTTTCATGTCTTTCTCCTGCTTTATTTCGGAAAGAACATACCTTATAATACTTTTTTGTTCCTGTTACAACTACATGGAGCTTTCCATTTAACTGAATTTCGTCACAATTAACAGTTGACGTCGAAGATCGATCTCGGGATCAACTGGAATCAGGAGAGACTCGTATCGTTGTTCCTTGGAGTAACAACCTTGTTTTGGTTTGTTAAGTTTAAAGATAAACAAACTTCCCTTCTTAGGAGAAGGGGCCGCTATATAGTGACGTTTGGATCCAGTTGATTAAAATTTATAGCTCCTGGCGTTTGTAGTCATCGTGGTTCACTGTGTCAATGTTTATTTGGTGATGGATTGTTCTTAAGTTGATATTATCGCTGCGTTATGTGCTTCAGCAACCGCTGGTTCCGCATCAAACGGACTGTCCTGCTTGGACTCTGGTTTCAGGAGAACAGTTGCGCTCTGAATTGACCAGCATTAGGCTTAGTTTGTTCCTTGGAGGTGTCACCATGCTGGCACTGTGCAAGGAATGCGCTGCTTCGTCCTTCGTGGCGAGTTCGCCGTTGGGAGGGTCAGGTGGAATGGCTCGACTGCTCTGTAGTGTTCCAAATATCTCCGTAGTCCGATAGCTTGTTCATAGCCCTCCAGCAGGCCTTCGATAATGCGACTCCAAGATATCAGAACCTTGCAAGTTCGTTCTCGGTCTCATCTTTGTTTCGGCTTAACGCGGAGATTCTGATTCGGGCCAATTGCAGATATGATCCATCTCGGAGGCGGCGGCGGTGGTGTTTCACATTCTGTTCCGGATAATGATTCTCCGATACGATATTCTTGATCTGGAACGCTTTGTGACGCTTTGTAACAGATCGAAGATGTTTAGTGGCGTTGGTTAAGGTTATGCTCAGATAATGACGATGCGAATGTGGTTGCCGTTGAAGGGGGTGTTGGAGGGGGTGTTGGAGGGGGTGTCGAAGAGGATGTCGGAGAAGTTTTCGAAGGGGGTGTCGAAGAGGGGTCGAAGAAGGACTCGAGGGAGTCGAGGAGGGAGTCGAAGAGGGGGTCGAAGTGTGTGTCAAAGAGAGCGTCGGCGAGGTTGTCGAAGGAGGAGTCGAGGAGGGAGTCGATAAGGGAGTTGATGAGGGAGTCGAAGAGGGAGGCGAAGGAGGTGTCGAAGGAGGTGTCGGAAGAGGTGTCGGAGGTGTCGAAGGAGGTGTTGGTGATGTCCAAGAATGTGTCGGCGAGGGAGCCCAAGGATGTGTCGGAGATGGTGTCCGAGAATGTGTTGAGGAAGGTGTCGAAGAAGGCGTCCAAGAATGTGTCGAAGAAGGTGTCCAAGGATGTGTCGAAGAGGGTGTCGAAGGATGTGTCGAAGAGGGTGTCCAAGGATGCAACTATTTTATCGATTTTTATGGCTTTTAATAACAAATTCTTTTGTGAACAACGCATTCGCAAAGCATGTACTTCTGTTATGAACTCTTCCACTCCAACTTCATCGTCACCGAATAAAGTTAGTATATCTCTTATTGCATCTTCCGTTGATAACATAATCTGGTGTTGTGGTTCGTTGTAGTATTGGTCTCCGCCATTGCTATCGCTTTTAGGATCAAATGTCGTTTGGGATGTGCTCGCTGCAGGTATACCATCCTTTTTTCCCGATTTCACGGTTTTCTTTGTGGTCTCCGTGACAGATTTAGAATTTTTGGTCTTAATTATTTTTTTACTTGTAAGAACTGGATTTATTTCGCCAATTGCTTGTTTTCCCAGTTTGATTTCTTTAGCGAGGCGTTCGTTCTTTTCTCTTGCTTGTTGTGTTAATATTCGGATCTGTTCTTGAATTTTGGTATGTTTCTGTATCGCTTGTAGTACTTGCCGTAGATCAGAGTTGATATCTTTAGATGGTAAGTCACACATTTTTTTTCTTTTCTTATTTTTTTTTTTTTTCTCGAAAATTGCTACTTAGTCCGAATTTTGGTTGGCAAAAGAATCAAGCTTTACCTTGATGTTTCTGTATCGCTTGTAGTACTTGCCGTAGACTAATGTTGATATCTTTATATGATAAGTCATACATTTTTTTTCTTTTCTTATTTTTTTTTCCCCGAAAATTGCTACTTAGTCTGAGTTTTGGTTGGCAAAAGAATCAAGCTTTACCTTGATATCCGTAGAAATGGAACTTCCGTAGAATATCCGTTAACTTCAGATTGCGAGTTTATCGTTGATGATGACACGTAATCCAAGTTAAGTCCGTTTCACGTAGGTAGAATGTCTTGTTTTCCTAACGAGCACTTATCACTATTGCTTAACTTGATATTTAATTTCACTTTTATATTTTGATATGCTTTTACTCACAAAAATGATTAAATGCAATATTACAATGAAGTAGCGAAGTTACAAAGTATCAGAACAGTTCAAGTCACGCGCAACGATCTACCCAAGACTAGTTTAGTGGTCGAATGCTCGTAGTTTTTATATGAGCGGAGCTTGAAAAAGTTGAGAGGCGAGGAGAGGACCCTGAGTGACCTACGTGATGGGGAAAGTTTGGTTTTGGCCATGTGCCCAAAGGCCAGGTTAAATTCTAACGGTTCATTGTCACTAGCGTGGAATGGTATGGATTTATGTATAGTCCATGTGACATGGACACTCGGTTGTTCTTTGTACAATTGTCAACGTGGACGAGCGAAAGCAAAACCACGCAAATTCTGCATTTCCGATAATATACAAGACTGCTTTGAATTCGTTCGATCGATTCCTAACAATATCTATAAACAGTGAACTTAAGGCCCCATTCACAATTACATACACTAGATTGTAAGAAATATTTGTTGTATATGTATGTAGCGGCACATGAGTCATAGGACGATTCGAATCGAGAGTGACTTGTGTTATTGTTTTGCCTAGGAGTATTAACACCGTTTCGATGTATGAGATTTAAAAGTAAACAAACTCCGGACAAAACCAAACTCCAGACAAAATAATATGGCCGCTACGTGCAATCATCAACCGGAATCGAATTCAAACTTCTCCTCTGATCAATATAAATAGGCGAGTATGCGCTCTAGAACATTCATTAACCAGTATCACTATGGCGAGTAGCATTGAGCAAACGACGATTACAACGTAATATACTTTTTTTTTTTTAAATATTTACTAAAATTACAATCAATTCTCGCGTTGAGAATTTTCAGTAATTTTTCTGGCGTGGCGCACTAACATGGCTAATTATTTATAAATAGTTATTACTTACTATAGATAAGTATAATGCGTAATATACTAACTCTGTATTTTGTACTTTTTTTTTATTTGGTAGACTATTTACAATCAATTCTCGTTGAGAATTATAAGTAAATTCTTTTGGCGTGGTACTGTAACTTGGATTATAATAATTTATAATATGTTTGATTCTAGTTGGATCTAATGGTATTCTGTACTTAGAGCGATTTTTAATATATCTGACTATCACGAGTATTCACTCGTCTCGTCATTAAATAAATCAACACGTTTGACATCCGCCTCAGCTCATTTGAAAGCCATTTGCATAAATTGGAACCGCCGACTTTGCACAAATCGCTTGTTATTGTTTTAGTAGGGCTGACTTCTTAGAGTAGTCAGTAGAGAAAATGTCGTCCATGTATATTTATTCTAGATCCCACAAAGGACATAACCTAACAAACACGATGATGGTACCCCGCTGGGGGTAGCCACCCAATGTTATATTAGTATACCGCTATAATATTTTACCAAATGTCCTACTGGACAAATTGTAAAATTTGAATAATAAATAACAAATAAAAAAATGTATATTTATTTCTCTAGAATTGCTGCTCTTAGAGAAAACATTGTTTTCGTCTGCAGTTAACTCTTTTGTATATTGCAGCGGGAGACTATAACTCAAAGCACACACTATGGGGATCAAGAATCACCACACCTCGAGGCAGAACCTTGGGAAAATACATTAGAAATAATAACCTCAATACGTTATCCACAGGAAGAGGGACATACTGGCCGACAGACCTGAACAAAATATCTGACCTGCTAGACTTTGCAGTTACAAAGGGACTAAACGGAAATTTTTTTTTTTTATTTATTTGTTGAAATTACAATCAATTCTCGCGTTGAGAATTTTCAGTAATTTTTCTGGC
>NT_177123.1:1147-1483 GCF_000188095.3 Bombus impatiens | reverse complement strand
GGGGGTATGCCGGCTTCTATTGGGAATGTTGCGGAAGTGGCGTCTAGGCATTTAACCATGAATTGTTTATTGGTTAGGTAAGATTTTAGGATGGAGTAGTAGGGGTGAGGTAGGATCTTATTAAGCTTGTATAGTAGCCTTTCGTGCCATACTTTGTCGAATGCCTGTTGGATGTCCAGAAAAACCGCTGAGCAATATTTTTTCTTTTCGAGCGTTTGGCTGATCGTATGGGTTATGCGGTGGATTTGCTTTACTGTTGAATGTTGTTTTCGGAAGCCGAATTGGTGATCTGGGAGTGTTTTCAAGTTCTCTAGGCGTGGAAGGAGTCGATTCGTG
>NT_177123.1:0-1107 GCF_000188095.3 Bombus impatiens | reverse complement strand
GTTTAGACAGGGGAGGTAAAAGACCGATTGGGCGATAGGAGCTGGTTTCGTATATCGGTTTATCGGGTTTAGGGATGAGGGTAATCAATGAGATTTTCCAGGCCTTAGAATAGTGTTCAAGGCGAAGGATAGCATTAAAAATCCCTGTGATGAGTGCGATTCCTTTTATGGGAAGTTCCTTGATTGCTTTATTACCTATTAGGTCGTGCCCTGCTGCTTTCTTGGGATTTAGGCGACTGACCCGAACCGGCTGACAGCGGAAACGATCAACACAACCATAAAAAGAAGACTAAAAAGGAAACACCCAGCAGATTTCACAGAGGATATATCTTATCAAACACGAAGATGGTACCACATTGGGGGTAGCCACCCACATGATAATCAAACAGATAAAAAATTCTACCAAATGTCCAAATTGGACAAATTGTGAATGTGAAATTTTAAATAAAAATAAAAAAAAATGTATCTTCGAAGAAAAAAAAAAAAGAAAACAAATCTTTGTTGAAGTTTTCTGTTCGAGGCACGTGTGATGAATGCGTAACAGAAATATATTTGAGTATAAGTGTAACTGTAAGTATAAGTATAAATATAAGGGTATACTAATCCAGATCCACACTCTGGCAGCGTTACATTACAACAGAGTTTCGAAGCCATGAGTCTATTTATAGAATTACGAAGACTGGCCCGTCTATATGTCGGATTTTTTCCAAAATCGATCTCGTGCTCGCTTACCATCGAATTCCCATCGCACCGGAGGACGTACCGAAAACTGCGATAACTACCCCTTTCGGCCTTTTTGAAGCGACTAGTATAATGTTTGGGCTCCGAAACGCCGCCCAAACGTGCCAAAGATTCGTGGACGAAATCACGAGAGGCCTCGATTTCGTCTACGCGTATATCGATGATTTTTTAATCGCGTCCGATACCGAGGAACAACACCGCGAACACTTGCGGATTTTGTTCAATCGCCTCGACGAATACGGGGTCGTTATAAACCTCGCAAAATGCGAATTCGGCGTGTGCGAAATTCAATTTCTTGGCTATACCGCTACCGCGGAGCGGACAAAACCTCTGGCTGAACGCGTTGACGCGATAATCAAAGCACCG
>NT_177122.1:0-384 GCF_000188095.3 Bombus impatiens | reverse complement strand
AAGTCCTTCAAACAGACAAACAGTCTTTGTCCCAACTACGGGAACATCTTCCAGAATGCTTCATTGGCCTTAGTAAGTTGAATTTCGGTGTGCTGCTTGTAGTTTAATTTATATTCTATGTTTACTCCTAGGTATTTTACGCAATTTTTGTGTGGTATGAGAGCCCCTTTGTCTGTTTTTTCTCTTAGTTGAAATTTTTTGCAGTATTCTCTTTCTATTGGGCCGATTTCCTCTTGACTTGGGTCTAAACAGTATGGTTTCGCATTTGCTTATGTTAATTTTTAGTTTCCATGCGTGGTAATAGTCGTTTATTTTCTCAAAAAGTTCTTGCAGTTCAGTTTTTATTGTTTTGGTTTTGCGGCCTGTTACGTAGATGATTAGGTC
>NT_177121.1:0-5315 GCF_000188095.3 Bombus impatiens | reverse complement strand
AAACGTCGAAATATGTCCAGCGGGAAGGAAATGACGGCTATTTTTCGAGAAAATCGACGAAATCATCAAGATGTGCGAGCTGTCGGGCTTGTTTCAGCACCGAAACGGGTATGCGTTACACTTGGCGTGTAAAATGGAGAATTGTGAGCGCTTATACGTCGAAATATCTCCAACGGTAAGCAAATGACGGCTATTTTTCGTCAAAATCGGGGAAATGGTCGAGATTTGCGAGCTGTCGGGCTTGTTTCTACGCTAAAACGGGTGCGCATTACATATGGCGAGTAAAATGGTGTGAGATGAATGCTTAAACGTGGAAATATCTCCAACGGAAGGAGATGACGGCTAGTTTTCGTCAAAATCGAGAAAATCATCACGAGTTGCGAGCTGCTGGGCTTGTTTCAACGCTGTAACGGGTACGCATTACTCTTGGCGTGTAAAATGGAGAATTGTGAGCGAAATATCTCCAACGGTAAGCAAATGACGGCTATTTTTCGTCAAAATCGACGAAATCGTCGAGACTTGCGAACTGTCGGTCTTGTTTCTACGCTGAGACGGGTGCGCAGTACACTTGGCGTGTAAAATGGGGTGAAATGAACGCTTAAACGTGGAAATATCTGCTACGGGAAGGAGATGTCGGCTAGTTTTCGTCAAAATCGTGGAAATCATCACGAGTTGCGAGCTGTTGGGCTTGTTTCGACGCTGAATCGGGTGTGCATTACAATTGGCGTGAAAAATGGAGAGAAATGTGCGCTTAAACGTCGAAAAATCTCCAGCGGAAAGGAAATGACGGCTAGTTTTCGTCAAAATCGAGGAACTCATCGCGATTTGCCAGCTGTTGGGCTTGTTTCAGAGCCGAAACGGGTATGCGTTACACTTGGCGTGTAAAATGGAGTGAAATGAGCGCTTAAACGTCGAAATATCTTCAACGGGACGGAAACGACGGCTATTTTTCGTCAAAATTGACGAAATCGTCGAGACTTGCGAACGGTCTTGTTTCTACGCTGAGACGGCTGCACATTACATTTGGCGTGTAAAATGGAGTGAAATGAGCGCTTAAACGTCGAAAGATCTCCAACGGGAAGGAAATGACGGCTATTTTTCGTCAAACCGACGAAATCGTCGAGATTTCAGAACTGTTGGGCCTGTCTCAACGCTGAATCGGGTGTGCATTACACTTGGCGTGTGAAATGGAGAATAATGGGCGCTGAAACGAGGAAATATCTCCAACGGGAAGGAAATGACGGCTATTTTTCGTCAAAATCGACGAAATCAGCGTGATTTGTGAACTGTGGGGCCTGTTCCCACGCTGGAGCTGTCGTGCATTACATTTGACGTGTAAAATGGAGGGAAATGAGCGCTTAAACGTCGAAATATGTCCAGCGGGAAGGAAATGACGGCTATTTTTCGCCAAAATCGGGGAAATCGTCGAGATTTGCGAGCTGTCGGGCTTGTTTCTACGCTAAAACGGGTGCGCATTACATTTGGCGTGTAAAATGCTGTGAAATAAACGCTTAAACGTGGAAAATGGAGTCCAACGAGCTCTTAAACGTCGAAATATCTCCAACGGGAAGGAAATGACGGCTAGATTTCATCAAAATTTACGAAATTTTCGCGATTTGCCAGCTATTTTGATTGTTTCGACGCTTAAACGGTGGTGCATTACATTTGCAGTGTAAAATGGAGTCCAACGAGCTCTTAAACGTCGAAATATCTTCAACGGGAAGGAAATGACGGCTAGTTTTCGTCAATATCGAGGAAATCGTCGCGATTTGCGAGCTGTTGGGCTTGTTTCAGCGCTGAAACGGGTATGCATTACACTTGGCGTGTAAAATGGAGAATTGTGAGAGCTTAAACGTCGAAATATCTCCAACGGGAAGGAAATGACGGCTATCTTTTGTCATAATCGACGATATCGTCGAGATTTGCGAGCTGTCGGGCTTGTTTCTACGCTGAAAGTGCGTGCATTACACTCGGCGTGTTTCATGGAGTGAAATGAGCGCTTAAACGTGGAAATATCTCCAACGGGAAGGAAATGACGCGTAGTGCTATGTATCTATTTGTTTAAATCGATCAAATTTTATATTTCAATTTTATTGAATTTATTTTCTGTTTGAATTGAGTTTAATCGGAAGGGAAATATTGAAATGATATTATTGTGTATGCAATATTGATTTAGATTTCTGATTAATACGGTAGTTGCTGCCACCAGAAATAGTCTAAGCACTGTTTCAAAAAAAATTTTTTTTATTATTATTACTATTATTATTGTTTCTCTTCAAGTTAAGAGTATTAGTGTGTGATGGGTATTGTTCGTCTATGATTTTTTTTTCATTATTACCATTATTATTGTTTTTCTTCAAGTTAAGAATATTAGTTTCTGGTGGGTATTGTTCGTCTATAGTGTCTTTGGTAACTAGATTGAATTCCCAGTCTGGAAGTGCATCTGTAGCACGTTCTTGGCTGTAGGAAGACAAATCTTTGTACCTTCGTCTGTCGTGTATTTTCGGTAACTATTAGATTGAATTCCCAGTCTGGAAGTGCTTCTGTAGCACATTCTTGGCTGTAGAAAAACAAATCTTTGTGCCTTCGTCTGTCGCGTATTTCCTGAACTTCGTAAGAGTTTTATCCGGTAATTTACGTATAATGGGTAGCGTTAGCTAACGTTTAATGCATCTGGCAAATGAATTCCACTGTTCGGCTAACCTGCTATGCGCAGGAGTACTGGCACGGGAGAGGATTAAAGTTATTCGGAATAGACAATTGATATTGACAAATATATTTATTTCGTCCGATTGAGTTATATTAATGTAAATATGTTATAATTTATTCGATTTTTGTCGATTAAACGGTATTACAATGTCGGTTATAAGTATCGTCGGATACAAATATAGATGTATTATACGGTAGTATATAGTAAGTATGTATATAGATATAGTGAATGTTCGAGCTACTGGTCGGATAGGGTTTCAGAAATGTCCGATAAGATTTACTTATTGTGATAGGATTAATGGTGAAAACTAATTTCTACTCGTTCGGGTGATTAACATAATACGGTTTATGACAAACGCTATCGTAAGATGTAGGCGATGGCGATCGAGATTGGAAGGAATGCGTCTCGCAATGTTCGGAAATAAGCGAACTCGAGGGCGAAAAACTCGATACAAAATCTTCGCGATTTAATTCTAACTCTTCTCGGCGCCTCTTTTCTTCCCTTTTAACTTCTGCAGCAATTAATCGTTTGTACCAACGTTTGGCTCGCTTCTTGCTGAGGTGACTTTTATCTTTTCGATTCTTTCTTGTTTTTGTCATCTGATATGATCAAGGTGAAATGAATATCACACTCTGTGTGGGACTTGTGCGATTTCGCAAGCCTTGCCCAAAGTCGGGCGATATTTGCCAACGATGGGAGGAGGAATGCGAAAATCGATAAGTGTTTTCGATAATTGAAAACACCGTTAACACAGGTTTAACACAGCGAATAATCAGTTAGATTTAACAATTTAGAAAATATAAGTCGTTCTTGGCAACTAGTGGAGTCGTAAGCGAAAAATGATTATTTTAATTGGCAACTGGGTTCACTGTGGACAATCAGCGTGGCTTCGTAGGCCTCGCCCAAGGATGAGCAATCTGCTAACGATGGGAAGAGGAAAACGAAAAACCATAGAATTTCTCTGCGTTGAAAACACCGTAATCACTGGTTGATACAGCGAACAATTGTAAACGAAATAGATCGAAATTTGATAAAGTTGTTTTATTCCAGACAATTTATTAAATCTTGGCCAAGAACGTTTATTTCAATTTTATATCGTGAAATCAAGACGTTCGGATGAAATCTACGTAAATTGTGTGCTTGATAGTTTTATCTGTCAACTATAGCTGCCGACGGGTGCTTTTGTTCAGAGACAACTTTGTTCAACTGCAAGTTAAAAGAGAAGAGGATATACAATTTCAAATTTCCTACCTTGATTAGATGTAAAGTCGATCGGCGGTATGTATGGCTTGGTGATGTGTCGAATTTTGACAATTAACTTTGATTCCGCAGATGAAGTGACAATACGAATGCTTAATTTGAATGACGATTTTTTGAAACCCCTTTTAATATTCGATTTCGACGGACAGATTGACGATGTAAACGATTTGAATTTTGGATGAAGGCTCTTTGAAACTATTAAACATTTCTAATATT
This sequence comes from Bombus impatiens, assembly GCF_000188095.3. Classification (NCBI taxonomy): domain Eukaryota; kingdom Metazoa; phylum Arthropoda; class Insecta; order Hymenoptera; family Apidae; genus Bombus; species Bombus impatiens. The sequence goes on along the minus strand of NT_177121.1, from coordinate 1,129 downwards.
AGATTTCGACGGACAGAGTGACGAAGTGAATGGTCTGAATTTTGAATAAGGACTCTTCTACTCTATGTTATTCCCGCTTATTTATAATATCCTAATTGTCACGTGATGGATCATCTCTATGGGAATCGCAGCATTGCTACGTGACAAATTAGGAATTTTGTAACTGCCTACTTTCGCGGATTGTGCTGAAGTTTCGTCTTCTTGATTATCTTATTTACGCTATTCCTAATTTCTCGTATCCTTGAGACACGTAGATACTGCTGAAGTTCCGTCTTCTTAATTTCTCGTATTTCGTTGGGTATTAGGAACATGCAAGGTGCGTGATAAAATAAAATAAAATGATAGGTATCGTAGTAGCTCGTATTTTGCTAATGTTGCGTCTACGATGTTTCCCAGAACTTTCTTACTGATGCCAGTGGAACGTGGCAGGCGCATGCCAACTTGTCCTTGCTGAAGTTGCATCTGCGATGTATCTGGTAACTTCCTTGCTGATGCCAGTGAATCGTTCAAGGCGCGTGGCAACTTAGTATTTGCCGAGTCTTCTTATGCGTTAAAATATCATTTCTTTTTATAATAGTAAGCTTAATATATTATTTCATGGTTTGTTTCTCACGGCTGGTTTCTATCAATTTCCAGTATTCTTGCGTTACGTTGTATTGATCATTATTTATTCTTTCTTCGTTACGATCTTTCATTTTATTATCATTTGTTAAATATTTATTCCTTCGCTGAAAATATGATTTATTTTGTAACGCATAAAGGTTACTATATGCACGTGTTGATTATCCAAAATGGCTGCCTGTGAATGTTCCTAGTATATAGTGACATTTTATTAATGTGAAATCTATTATGTATCCGTTAATTATTTGTGACTTTATTTTAATAGTTGACGTATAATTGCGGTGGGAATAATATTATTTTGCATTTATTTAATGTGTGTAATTATTGCATGTATTCCGATGCGCACATGTAAGAGTTATCATAACAATCCAAGATGGCCGCTCGTGAATGTCTCTAGTAAAAGTGTAGTGACGCGTCCTTAATTTGTTTGATACTGAAATAATTATTCGTCCGTCGCTTACTTTCCTCTATTTTAGCGCAGTTAGAATTTTTAAATGACAATAGTATT
>NT_177120.1:0-441 GCF_000188095.3 Bombus impatiens | reverse complement strand
TAGTTTTCTTCAAAATCGACGAAGTCTTCGCGATTTGCGGGATATTTAGCTTGTTTCGAACCTTAAACGGTAGTGCGTTGCATTTGCAGTGTCAAATGGAGTTCAACGAGTGCTTAAACGTCGAAATATCTCCAACGGGACGGAAATGACACTTAGTTTTAGTCAAAATAGACGAAATCTTCGATATTTGCCAGCTATTTTGCTTGTTTCGACGCTTAAACGGTAGTGCATTACATTTGCAGTGTAAAATGGAGTGAAATGAACGCTTAAACGTCAATGAGAGCTTAAGCGTCGAAATATCTCCGACGGGAAGGAAGTGACACTTCGTTTTCTTCAGAATCGACGAAATCTTGGGGTTTTCCGAGCTATTTTGTTTGCTTCGACGCTCATACTGTAGTGCATTGCATTTGCGGTGTGAAATGGAGTTCAACGAGCGATTAA
>NT_177119.1:0-403 GCF_000188095.3 Bombus impatiens | reverse complement strand
CGCATTACGTTATATGGTATGCCGTCATAGCGTATTAGGATATTTGGAATGAAGGTATAACGTTACGCTATATGGGATGACGTTAGAACGTATTACATTACATGGCATAACGTCATAACGTATTACGTTATATGGGATGACGTTATAAAGTAATACGTTATATGGTATGACGTCATAACGTATTACGTTATATGGGATGACGTTGTAACGTATTACGTTATATGGTATGCCGTCATAGCGTATTAGGTTATATGGTATGAAGTTATAACGTATTACGTTAGGGATGACGTTATAACGTATTACGTTATATTGTGTGACGCTATAACGTATTACGATATATGGTATGACGCTATAAGGTCTTACGTTATATGGTATGACGTTATAACGTATTACGTTATATAGT
>NT_177118.1:131729-140581 GCF_000188095.3 Bombus impatiens | reverse complement strand
CCAAGAAACCAAACGATTAATTGAAACGTGTACGTTCAACGACTCGCTAAACTGAGCGATGCAGTTCAAGAAAAGCGGCCGGAATTGACAAAACGTAAGAGTGTTGTTTTCCAGTATGATAATGCAAAGCCCCACACATCTTTGTTCACTCGCCAAAAATTGTTGGAACTAGGTTAAGATGTGTTGTCACATCCGCCATATAGCCCTGACCCTATGCCTTCAGATTACCATTTATTTCGTTTCATGCGGAACTCCTTAAATGGCAAAATTTTTAATGACACTGATGATGTAAAGTCACATTTAATTCAATGGTTTGCTGGCAAAAATCAGAAGTTTTATGAACATGGAATTATGACACTGCCTGAAAGATGGCAAAAGGTGATCGACAAAAACGGACAATACCTAATTGTATAAAGTTATATTTCTAAGTAAAAGTTTTGAATTTTCCTTTTTATTTAAAATACGCAATCACTTAGTTGCCAACCAATATATCAATGTCCCATAATTAATAAACACTACATTTACACACGCGTAATTAGAAATGTCTTAGCACCTGGAAAAAGAATAGTATTTTATTTGAACCACAGTTAAAGACAAAACAGATAATACAGTGAGGTGATATTGGGTGTAGTGCGTTAAATAATCACTCGGTGTTTAGGTCAACAATATATTTATTAACGAGTGTCTTCTTTTGATCGCGTCGCGTATCGCTCTCGTTTTCTCTAGTCAATCTCGCTGCCCGGTTACATCTCGACTTTATTGCTCCCTGGTTCAAACTTAACTGTCGATCGGATTCGATTCTTTTCTGTTTGTCGCCCCACTATCCCCACCATCCACGCGTTTGTTAGGGGTCCGCGACCGTTGCCACGCACGCCTCCTTCTCGAACATCGCCTAGAGGTCGGAAGTAGATTGTAAAGTATATTGATGTTAGAAAAAAAATAAAGTTTTCTTTTTTTATTTTTTACCTCAAATTCCTTTTTTTACTTTGTTATTTTACGTGACAAGATCGTGGGTGATGCAAGATGAAGCAGCCCAGACGACACCAAAATCTGAGATTCGCCAAAAAAGGATTATGCTGTCAGTTTGGTGGGATTATAAAGGAATTCTGTACTTTGAACTTTTACCAAGAAACCAAACGATTAATTGAAACGTGTACGTTCAACGACTCGCTAAACTGAGCGATGCAGTTCAAGAAAAGCGGCCGGAATTGACAAAACGTAAGAGTGTTGTTTTCCAGTATGATAATGCAAAGCCCCACACATCTTTGTTCACTCGCCAAAAATTGTTGGAACTAGGTTAAGATGTGTTGTCACATCCGCCATATAGCCCTGACCCTATGCCTTCAGATTACCATTTATTTAGTTTCATGCGGAACTCCTTAAATGGCAAAATTTTTAATGACACTGATGATGTAAAGTCACATTTAATTCAATGGTTTGCTGGCAAAAATCAGAAGTTTTATGAACATGGAATTATGACACTGCCTGAAAGATGGCAAAAGGTGATCGACAAAAACGGACAATACCTAATTGTATAAAGTTATATTTCTAAGTAAAAGTTTTGAATTTTCCTTTTTATTTAAAATACGCAATCACTTAGTTGCCAACCAATATATCAATGTCCCATAATTAATAAACACTACATTTACACACGCGTAATTAGAAATGTCTTAGCACCTGGAAAAAGAATAGTATTTTATTTGAACCACAGTTAAAGACAAAACAGATAATACAGTGAGGTGATATTGGGTGTAGTGCGTTAAATAATCACTCGGTGTTTAGGTCAACAATATATTTATTAACGAGTGTCTTCTTTTGATCGCGTCGCGTATCGCTCTCGTTTTCTCTAGTCAATCTCGCTGCCCGGTTACATCTCGACTTTATTGCTCCCTGGTTCAAACTTAACTGTCGATCGGATTCGATTCTTTTCTGTTTGTCGCCCCACTATCCCCACCATCCACGCGTTTGTTAGGGGTCCGCGACCGTTGCCACGCACGCCTCCTTCTCGAACATTCGGCGAAAGGACCGTTGGGGTATTGATGGCTCATTAGGCACGTCGCTACGGCGATATACATTGTTGCCAAGTGCTGCCACAACCGTATCGATGTAAGTACATACTGTCCACGATAAATAGATAAAAGCGTATAAAGATACTGAAGAGGATTCAAAATTTCAGTGAAATTCCAACACGTCTCTGTTGTTTTCAGAAAAATCACCACCGGTATTCACATTTTTCGTTTATTTTCGCCAGATTGCGATAGAGGCGCGAATCGAATAACCCGTATTTCAATAATTATGCAATCATGTCTTGGGAGCGCGTCTTGCGCGGGCTCGTGCCTCGTCATAGGACTCCGCCACCGCTTTCATTAAAAATTCCCCAAGGCCTTCGGTGAATAGCGCTTTCAGCTTGCACGATGCAGACGCGACCGATAAATAAATTACGAGAGAGAACGAACTCGCGTTTTCCAACTTTTCACCGACTAGCGGCATTAACAAATGCCACGTTCTCCCGATGGATTTCCACCCCTTCCCAACACATACATACGCGCGCCAAAGAAAATGAAATGGTCCATTTAGAATCTTTTGTTCTTTTAGAATAGAAAGGCTGAAATGTTTAAAAAGATCGAACAACCTGCACCTCTTTTATTATTGAAAATTCCCCTTGATTTAGTTATAACTATGGTTATCGTGGCGAGTAATGCCAGTAGAATATGAATGTTTTATATTAGACATGTAAGGTCATACAAGGTCCTTCTTGCTTGAGAATTTCTTGCAGAGTTTTTTTTAGATATTAACACTAACACTACCGGCATTTGAGACGTAGCTATCTCTACCAAAACCAGCCAAAATGACTGGTCTTTAAAAAATACATAGTAGTAGAATATTTTTATATTTATTGATTTATTATTATCTTACAAAAGGAACTCCATGTTCCGAGATCATAAAAACTATATAATAACAACTATAATAATAACAATAAGTACAATAATGAAAAATATTTAGTATCAAAATCTTTGGTAACAAGAATACTAAAATAAATTTCCATTGGTAAATATAAGAAGCATAATATAATAATATAATAATAAGCGTAATAAAATAAATAAAATACAAATATAACTTAAAGCAGGTATTACAGTGGCTAGAAAAAATATTGCTATATTTACCGCAGCATTTACGTACTAATTAATTAAGTTTCATTTATTAGTATTACTTTAACGTGAATATAAAAATTTGACATCGCGAAAATAAAATGTAGATTAAACATTTTCTTATTATTCATGAACGTATCTGCAAATACTTTTTATAGCCAGTGTGTGTTACAACCTAATAACAGTACACATTGAATACCTGTAATAAACACGTGCAGCAAATTGCATTTCTTTTTTTCTTCCTGTCTCCATTAGGCTCTTTCCTTTCATTCGTCCATTCCAAAAAAAAGGTTCAATTTCATCCATCGAAAGAACGAACGTAACATCTCCGCTACCTACCAATTTATCAAATCTGTAAAGCATGGCGTGTAACACACGATATTAAACGTTTCCGCAAGTTCATGCCACGGAAAGCCAGCAGCAGGAAGACATTAACGACATTCATTTAATACCGGATGTCCTTGGAAAAAATCCATTAAAGCTACACGTTCGAAAAAGAATTACGGGGTAAAATGTACGAGAACGTTGAAAAAGAAAAAAAGAGAAAGAAAACCACCGTTATATGAAATATTGCTCTTTATTTTAACGGGGCAACCAGAACAGAGAGAATATTTTTAATGCGTTGCGCGCAGACGAAATGGTGGCGCTGTTAGCCCGTCAAACTGTATCGTTCCTATTCCGACTCGTTCGTTACACGAAATTTATTCAGAACGGAAATTCCATTAGCAAACACTGCCAACAGTGGAATCCTATCTTTTTTCTCCGACATTTTATTTTTGCTTTTTTTTCTCTTGATTCACTCGCGGTTCTCCACCGCGGTTCGATTATGAATCAGCTTGTCATGCAGTTTGCACGAGGCGCAATATTTGCCCACGGGTATGTTGATTCGAGCGCGCTGTTGAAAAGTGTCTGTGTCCGCCTTATTTGAGTAATTTGTCGATGTTTGTTAACCGTGAACGCACGCAGGCAAATTAAGAGTTTCGATGGAGCTGCAGCGTTTTTACAATTAATTTGAAATATCGCGTTTGTTGAGACATTTAATTGCAGAATAAACAAGGCCGATGTTGAATTTTATATTTTTTATCGCGGCACGTGCTTTCGCATCACGTCTTCACTTTTATGCTGCGTCATTAATTTTTCTAGCCATGTTCGAAAATATGTCAATTTTAGGAGAAAGGAAAATTATTTTAATCGTCGACGGTTTATGATATCTCCGTGTAATTAGCATGTATGGAAAGTCGATTAGTCGGAACTAATCAGTTGTTTTCCCTAATCCATTCGATTGCGGAGATTTCGAAAAATTCATATTTTTTTTTTATTATTCAATTTGTACTTTGCAATTTGTCCAGCTGGACATTTGGTAAATAAATTCATATTTTACGAACACTGCTGTAGAAAGAGATCGTAACGACTATTTTATGCTACTTTGACTACTTCGTATTTTTCTGCACATTTAAATTTCCCATAAGTGCATAAACATTCGAAGTCTGCTAATCGCGAGTTCTAGCAATGGAATCGAGAAATTTACTGAAAATCGAAATTTATAATATGAAAGAGAATAAATTCAAACGACATGGTACATAACCTTCAAATCAATGAACGTACAGTGATCTGTGATCCTAATCGAATATCGCCATGTAAAATATAATTCAATATAAACTGCTCTTTCTCTTATTCGAATTTGTTAGCGACTCTTATTACGATTATTAATGACCAGGATAATGATCAATTGTTTAATTAATCAGATTAATTAAGGACCCATTATTACAATTAACCAAAAATCAAGATCGCAAGCTAATATAGTGTTTGTTGATTTAATGCAAACTATTGCTAATACCACCTAATGACAAAATCCGCAATCATTTAATTGCCAACCTTTATGTTCATAAATAACATAGTTTTCGTCGATATAATTTGCAATCAGTTTTTCCTTTCACCAGGTAGTCGATACTGTTCGCGTCCATCTTGGAATTACGACACGGAATTCGCTGTTTAATCTTCCTTCACGAAAGCGCATTTATCAACGTTTTTTCTTGCCAAAAGATAAACATGTTGCCAATATTTGACCTTTGTCTTCTACTTTTTCTTTTCTTCTTTTTAATACACGAGGTTGGAAAGGCTGTTTTTCAGCTGCGCAAACAACAACATCGAGACGAAAGTATAAATAAAGGGAAGCCGTTAAATCCATAAACTGTTGTACGAGAGAAGCGAAGAATTTTGTATTTTTAACATTCCAGTATTTTCCTTCGCACGATACACGAGACATGCAGATTCCTCGGTTCTATTCCATTTTTTCCCACTCTAACTGCCAACTGTAGATACGATATGTTACTAACGTTCTACTGCATTATCGAACGTCGTAAATATCAGTCGTGTGCGCGGCCACTAAATTTATAATAATAAGCGTTATGGAGAGCGGAATTGTAGTCGGCGATCAGCCACATTGTCAATGTTTCACCGTTTCCATCCACCGTTTATCATTCTCCCTAATCTCTGCCAGTTTCAAACCGAGTTTCCTATATAAAATTAATCTTTTCTTAGTTGACATCTCAAAGTGAAACATGAAAGCCTCTTACAAATGATCAAAAAACACTTTCCGGAACAAATCTACTACTTACTCAAATCATACCTAAGCAACAGAATTTTTGTAGTAAAAATTTATTTTACATCCTTTAGGATGTATATTCTGAAGTAAGAGACATCAAGGTAGGGATACCGCAAGGAAGCGTCTTAGGACCAATATTATACACATTATACATGGCCAACATACCAACAACTACCAACAGCAAAATACTGACATTCGCGAACGACATGGCTGTATTAGCCACCTGGCACACTAGGCACACTAATGCAGAAATAGCAGTCACATTACCACAAGAGCACATCAGAAAAATAGAAAAATGGCTACAAGATAAACAAATAAAAGCAAACCGCAGTAAATGCAACCATATTACATTTACACTAAGAAAATGGAAACCACCACATATCCAATTGAATGGCACGCACATAACACAAACGAGGCAAGTTAAATATCTAGCACACCACTTAGCACACAACTTACATGGAAGCAACATACTAAATCAATTATAGACAAAATACGGATAAAAAGAAGACAAATGTACTGGTTAACTAGTCAAAATTCTAAACTCAGCATAGAAAATAAACTAAAAATCTGCAAAACGATAGTAAAACCAATTTAGACGCACGGAATACCACTATGGAGGACAGCAGCAATGAGCCACATAAACAAACTAGAGTCGCTACAATCGAAGATACTGAGAACAATAGCGAACGCCCTCTGGTATGTCAGAAACGAGGATATACGTAAAGACTTGAAAATACCAACGGTGAAAGAAGAAATCGGCAGGTATGCAAAAAAATACAAGGAAAGAACGGCAACACAGCCAAACCAGCTGGCTAATGAAGCGAGCAAAACTGATAGAAAGAAGACTAAAAAGAAAACACCCCACTGACCTCACTGAAGAAATAAAATAGTCAAACTCGAAGATGGTATCCCGCTGGGGGTAGCCATTCACGTGTTATTTAGCAATTAAGTTAGAAAAAATTACCAAATGTCCAGACTGGACAAATTGTAGTACTAAGGTGATATCGGGTGTCGTGCGTTAAATAATCACTCGGTGTTTAGGTCAACAATATATTTATTAACAAGTGTCTTCTTTTGATCGCGTCGCATATCGCTGTCGGTTTCGCTAGTCAATCTCGCTGCGCGGTTACAACTCGACTTCATCGCCCCCTGGTTCAAAGTTAACTGTCGATCGGATTCGATTCTTTTCTGTTTGTCGCCCCTCAATATCCCCACTATCCACGCGTTTGTTAGGCAACGGTGGTGGACCTTCTCGAATATTCAGCGGAAGGACCGTTGGGATATTGATGGCTCATTAGGCACTTCGCTTTGACGACATACATTGTTGCCAAGTGCCGCGACAGTACAAATGAAATAATAATTTCGTATTCTATGAGCCTTTTCTATGCCAGTGGTTTATATTTGTCTTTCTTTTTTGTTACAGGTGAGTACACTACGATACCGATTTAATTGACCTGTAATTTGGTGAGTATTTGTCAAGTTGTTTGAAAATGTTTGCACGGCAAAAGTAGGCCATAATTAATGAAATGTATAATTATATCGTGCAAACTATAAATAAATAACATTCATGCAGAAATGATTGAGACTAACGAATCAGAAAGAAATTATTTGCTTATCGTGAAGATAATTGTTAACATAACATTTTTATGGAAATTACTATGCCGTTCGTCTTATTTTCATAGACTTAGTACCATCAGATTTGTATTTGGTTTTGATTAATGCGAGATATTATAGAAAGTATAAGTTTGCCTACGATGGAAAAATTTAAAGCAGCAAGCAAATATTTCGCGTTGAAATTCTAACAATTCTAACGAGAGAGAGAAATTCTAACAATTCTAACGACAAATATTTCGCGTTGAAATTCTAACAATTCTAACGAGAGAGAGAGAGAGAGAGAGAGAGAGAGGAATTAAAAAGTGCCTTGAAGTTTGGAAGTGTCATAGTTCAACCCAGTGAATTAAAAAGCTATAGAAAAGTGATAATATTGAAAACATTGCTTCTTAAATTTACCTCAAAATTTTCTACTATTTTCTTATCTTCTTGGCATAAGTAAATTTATAGAAGTAATTAGTTTCTTATTAAATTGAACCTGACGCTTTTGTTTCTGCATATTACCAGCTACTCGAAGCGTACACCTGTATGGTTAAAATTGTGCGTAAAGAGAATTCTAGTTATTGGGTTGGCAACTAAGTGATTGCGGGTTTTGTCAATACCATCTAAGGATTTTGTCATTATCTGCCATATTGCGATAAGTATCGCGTTGCCAAACAAAATCTTATTGCGTGACGATGAGCGATGTATTGGGTTGGCAATTAAGTGATTACAGATTTTGTCAATACCACCTGATGACAAAATCCGCAATCACCTAGTTGCCAACCCAATAATTAACACTTTACTGACCGCTAGCGGTTCAGTAGCATACGCACGTCCGACCGGCAGCTCTGTTTCGGTTTAGACTCTCCAATATCATTCTTTTCGTTCATCGCGAACGGTAAGTTTTTCAAATTGATATAAAACTGTGGCAGCTTACAAAGCAACGCAACTGACGCAACTGAACGAGATACCTTAGTACTAAATAACAAATTACTGCTCAAATTAGAAGAAAGATTGTCGGTGATAAAAAGCCTATTAATAGGCTATCGGTCGATAAGCGTCGGCGACAAAAAACCGATGAATTTTTCTATCGGTCGGTAAAGTGTTAACGTGGGGGACGTGTATACTCGTGCAAACGAATGCAAAACGAGCGATTAAGAGGAAGTTCGATGTGAATCGTTCGTACGTTAAAAACAGGGAAACGAAGGAAATACGGCAAGTAGCGGCTATTGTTAAACAGCATTGTTAATATTACTGCTGCCTTTTGTCCCGTAGAAAATTTCTATTTTATCGATGCAATGGAGTAGCAAACAGCTAGTTGGTGAAAATGATGTATAATCTAATGGCTAATGAAGAAATAATCGAATGCTCTTGATTTTGGTCGTTCGTTAAACCGAAATGAATTCCACTGTAGAATTCATATAGAGTTGTATTTAAAATGTATTTGTTTAAAAAACGAATTCAGATAAATTCAACTGAGAAGAATGAAATTTTTCTATTGGGTA
>NT_177118.1:118705-131642 GCF_000188095.3 Bombus impatiens | reverse complement strand
ATTTTGTCATTAGGTGGTATTGACAAAATCCGCAATCACTTAGTTGCCAACCCAATATTAGATGTCTCTGTTCCACGACGACGATGATCACAAATATTTGATCGAAGTTTCCAATTAGTAGGCTTTTAATTAGTAGACTACGTCAATTATTTCCTCGACACGACGATTCCATCGAATCTGCTCGATCGTTTCGCGAAAGTTCCTATCATACAATCCTGCAATTTCGTTGGACTTTTCTCGTTGTTGCACGAACGTAATTGTGAAAATAAGGTTAGCTATCAACAAGGATCGGAAGATCGGCAAGCGAGATGTTATTACTGGAACAGCGTCGCTTGGCAATTCGCCATTCGAAGGATGAATGGCGACAATTAAGGGACACGCAATGATGTTGCTACCCTGTTGCGATTAACCGTGCAGCTGTGCTTAACGAAATTGTTAATTGCTAATTAAAGCAAGATCGAACTCACGCTGTTAAATATGCAGAATGCCCTGTATTCGCGTGACGAGAAAGCCTCTCGGTTAATAATTTTCGACGTAATACTATGTTAATGAGTTGAAGCATCGCCCCCAAGTTAGTTACGAGGAAATTTGTGCCACGAAACGCGTAGTTATTGCTTTTCGCTTTCATTACTCCATACACGTAACAGCAGCTTTAATCTCTTGTTGATATTGAATTATAGAAACAGCTGGAATTTACGTGGAAATCTTTCGAGTGTACATTTGCCAACACCTGATACGACTTCATTAAGACCGCTGAATACCCAAGCATTTTCGTAATTTCCATTTTAGGTGGCGCGAGCCATCCATGCGTTCACGTGTAATCGTATTATATATCGGCAACTAAGTGATTGCGGATTTTGACAATACATATAATGACAAAGTCCGCAATCACTTAGTTGCCAACCCATATAATATTGTACATGGTACATGGTATCTCGTACCTGGTGCATGGTACATGCCACATAGTACATGCCACATGCCACATGCTACATGCTACATGCTACATGCTACATGCTACGTGCTATATGCTACATGCTACATGGTACACGGTACACTGTACATGATACATGGTACATGGTACACGGTACACGGTACGCTGTATATGATACATGGCACATGGTACACGGTACACGATACATGGTACACGGTACACTGTACCTGATACATGGTACACGGTACATGGTACATGGTACATGGTACATGCTACATAGTACATGATACATGATGCATGGTACATGGTACATGGTACACGGTACATGGTACATGGTATACGGTACATGGTACATGGTACATGCTACATAGTACATGATACATGATGCATGGTACACGGTACATGGTACACGGTACATGGTACATGGAACATGGTACATGGTACATGGTACATGGTACATGGTACATGATACATGGTACATGGTACATGGTACATGGTACACGGTACACTGTACACGGTACACTGTACACGGTACATGGTACACGGTACATGGTACATGGTACATGGTACATGGTACACGGTACACTGTACACGGTACATGGTACACGGTACATGGTATACGGTACATGGTACACGGTATATGGTACACGATACATGGTACACGGTATATTGTACATGATATATGGTACATGGTACATAGAGTTTCATTCCATACAAAATAATCCCGACACGATGTAAATGTACAGTTGAACGCATGTCACCGCTATCAATCATCGATTTAATTGTTTTATAATTCTATATAATTAAAAAACGTACTTCCTTATCAATAATACTGATCTTAACTTTCATCCAAGCTTGCCTGAGAAAAATTCGGTATCGACATTCGACAGTTCGATTCTTCGACCAATCAAGCGACCTCTATAGCTAAACGTAGCTTGTATATCATCGACGAGAAAATCCTTATCCGATGATGAAACGCTCTGTTCATGATGCAATATGTTCGTAGCGAGAAACAAGAATGGAGAAACGAGTACCGGTAGACGATCGAGTTATCAGGAAAAGTAATGAACACGGTTTCAATAGCAGACTTATCGACGTGGTGCAGTCACGTCCAGCGAATTCGACTAATTTTTTTCACCCTCTTTCTCTCTGTGTACCTAACGATCGAACGCAAAGGAACAAAAAGAGACGAGAGAACGACAGAAACAAAGAAAAAAAGAGAGATAGAACAGCGAGCAATTAGTTGGTTCGCTAGACTAGTTGTGATTAATTGTGGGCGTTAGGTGGCGTTTTCAAGCAGCGACGACTCGCTCGGTCTGCGACTGGTGCATCAAGCCGCAAGCCCGCGAACGCCGATTAATCGCCGTAATCCGAAATGATCGTGGCAATTTGACGAGGAAAGATATGGTTGGAAACGCGGCGTAATTTATTCCTCGTGTCGGCTTCTCACCGACTGAAATCAAAAACGCTGCCCCGTGAATTAGTCCAAGTCCCGTCACCCCATCGATTCCTCAGCCTCACAATCAACTTCTTTCGCAAATTTCCTCGTTTTCAAGCGTTTCCTCCAACCTGTTTTTAATTACCGATTTTTTCCAACATTTAACGAGCTGCTTTGGAAGATTTATAGGCGTTGAAAAAGTCAGGATTGAAGATGTTTTTTCGGTGAAACTGCTTGATCGAATTGCATTAATTTTCAGCTGTCAGAGTGATAGGTTCCGGATTTTCTTTTGCTCTTGAAAATTGTCGGATATGCACAGCAGTTTTTCTCAAAATTAACGCTCATTTTTACTGACACAGAAATACGTATATGCCTTCTTCATTGTAATAATTTATTATTAGGTTGTCCGGAAAGTGTCTTTCTTTCGCAAACGTGTTTTCCACAACAGTGCACCTTTATACACATGATAAACCATGTTTGTGAAATGTTACGATGTTTATCTCAACAAAACAAAATCGATCGTACGTAATTCGACAAATGAATATAAAACAAAGAACGTTGTGCTTCTATTATTTCCTCATAAAACGAAAAAAACTTTTCGGACAACCTAATATTATGTATTATAGGTTAGCAACTAAGTGATTGCGGGTTTTGTCATTATCACCTAATGACAAAGTCCGCAATCACTTAGTTGCCAACACAATATTACGTATTGTGTTTGCATTTTCTTTGGGAGCCGTTTCCGTGGCTACGAGATCGCGTCAAAGGGACACTGATCGAGGGATTCTGATCGAATTGTATAACCGTTTGAGTCGCAAGCAGCGCGATGGCGCTGTTTACATTTTCTGTGGAGAAGTGCCAGTACATTTGAACGATACGAACGACTGTATTTCCTATTTCATTGTTACCTTATCAACAATTTTTATTGAAGAAAACTTGAAATATTTATAAACTAATGGTACACATATATAATAATATAAACGTATTTCATACAAATAACAAATATGATTTGGCATTTTCCGATCTTGCTTTTTCAAACATTCCAACGACTCAAGCGGATAATTATAATTTTATTTATTTAATAATGAATTTGTAGCGGCACTCGACAGCAAAACTTTCCGACGATTTCTGTACTGTGTCTTGCTACACAAAGACCTTATACTCGACCGGACGACGGTAGAGGTGTGGTTAGTGTCGTTGGTTGCGAACCTATCAGACCAGGTTCGAATCCCGACACTCGTAATTCGGTTTTTTCTCCACGATTTGTAAATGAGAAAAAGGCAACTCGGATGAAAGACAAAAAAAAAAATCCTTCTTATACAGTAGCAGCACACTATCACGACCTATCAACCTCAAATTGTTTTATATCAACATACTACTTCAAATCAATATACTAGCGCGAATACATTCAATTCTATTTTCACAAGGTGAACAGCTTAGAAAAAAAGCACGGGAAGAAATCAGCAATCAGCTGTCGTCTCGTTCACTTGATTACTGTACCGGAATATCAATATAGCAATCTATTCGGCGTATCTAACTCTCGTACGTTCGGCACGATATTTACTTTCGTTTCACGATCGCGTGAAACGTCTACTTGAAAATGAGGAGCTGATACTCAAACCTTCAACGGCACACCAGTTTTTCCTGTGAACGTGTTACGTTTTAACACGTCCAATAATAAGGTTTCTGAAGTTAAACACCATGAAAACGGGATTTTAAGTGTAATATGGTATTTCGGTAGACAAATGGATGCATTTGTCATAGGCGAAAAATTCCTGCAAGAGAAAATGTTTCGACCACTTTCGTGCAAGGTAATTAAAACTCAGCCCTTTAAATATTCGCGCACAAACAAGCGATAAATCGAGCTACCTTGCAGACGTTTTAAGAGGGCGTTTATTGCTTTAACGCGTTTCATTATCATCATGCGTTAAAGTGGTGATGAGAAGATTTGAAATAGTTTGGCAATCTTCTTGTTCATGCAAAATTTAATATTTGGATTGATTTTTGATTAAAGAATTTTCTCATTTTTTCGCGCAATTCTAAGCAGGCTTTTTAAATTGTTGATTTATAGAAGACGTTTATTGCTAAATAATAAAAGGTGGATGGCTACCCCCAGCGGGATACCATCTTCCAGTTTGTCTATTTTATTTCTTTAGTGGGGTGTTTTCTGGTCGATTATTTAAGTAACTTATTTAACTTATTTAAGTAATTATACAAAGTGTATACGTAGTTTTACACACTAGCCTTGCATAAATGAAAGTCTTTAATTTAATGTCATTGTACGTGAAACAACCACATACAATCAATGAATATTCAGAAAATAAATAGTCGATATTAATGACTGCAGGTAAATGAACAATAACATTTATAAATAAAGTTTACGATGCAGCCACATATTCTTTCTTTTAATTTGAATCTAGTAGAATATTTAATCTTAGTCGTGGCAACAAGTAAACAATTGAATCAATAGACATTTTTTTATTGTGATTTTAAAAGTATCACAAAAATATAAATCTAAATCGACGCCTCTAAGAGATTAAACCTGAAAATATCACACGAAGAGAATTAAAGACGCTTACAAATTTCAATTAATAGAATGAGGTGTACTAAATTAATTTGTTAAAACAATTTGGTATTCATAGTGACAGGAAAGTGTCAAGATTACATCAGTAAAATTTGAAAATGATTCAATAATATAGACAGGAGTTACGATACATTTATTAGAAACATTCATGATAAGTGTTTCACAAAAGTATTCGAATGCTGTAACACTGTTGATAATTTTCTATTTTCCTTTGCAGCGAATGCAAACATCATTGCTAGATGAAAATATTGGTACGTTCACTTGATGTTAGGATATCGCTTCGGTAACAGTAACGTAAAAGTGTGCATAACAGTATTTAAAATGAATACCAAAAAGTGTGAAACAAAAAAGTGTGAAAGAGAAATAATATCCGATTACACGAGGACGGCATATCATATAACGAGATTGCCGGAATATTGAACAGAAGTAAGTCCACGACACATTACATCATAAACAAGTGAGAGAATGAGGAAACACTTGCAAACAAAGCTCGATCAGGTCGACCAAAGAAATTGACTGGAAGAGAGGAGAAAGTTATCGTTCGCGAATTAAAAAAAAGTCCTACTGCATCCGCTCCTCGACTCGCAAGTATGGTAGCTGATATGTTTCATGAAGAAGTTCACCAGGAATTATGTCGACGAATCTGACGAAACAATGATTTCCAAGGCAGAGTACTGCGAAACAAGCCATACATTAATGCGGTAAATCATAAAAAAGATTAACTTTTAAATATTTTTAAATATTTAAAAAAATAACCTTAAAGAAAGTGCCCGTAGATTAGGATTATTTGAAGATTTCCACTTCCAACAAGATAATAATCCTAAGCATACTGCTAGAATTGCGAAAGAATGAATCGTATATAACACACCACGCATGCTAATTACTCCACCGCAAAGTCCAGACATAAATCCGATTGAAAATTTATGGGCTGAAATCGGAAAAAGATGAAATAAATTTCAGATAATCTCGAAGCAAGTGTTGAAAGATAAAATATAGAAATATGGAACTCCGTTGAGTGTAGTTTTACAAAATCATTGGTTTACAGTATGGAACGTCGATTGAGACACACTATCGCTGCTAAAGGTGGTGCAACAAAATATTAATATTAAATAATTTAATAATATATGTAGCGTTCAAATACTTTTGTCAGTCACTTACAATGCGTGTTTCTAAATGTATCATAACTCCTACCTACGTTGTTGAATCCTTTTCAAATTTTACTGACGTAACCTCAAAACTTCCATCTTCCTATTGACATCTGCTTGTCTAAGCAAATTATTCAATGTACATTATTTCGCCCATTCAAGTTTGCATATGTAAGCGAATACTTTCGTCAGCCACTTGCTATATTTACAAGCTCTCAGCTGAATATCCGTACCGATTTCTCTGTCGCGACCAGTTATATTCTTTCTGGCTATAGATGTGTTTTCGCGTAAAACGTCCCACGTTCAGCTAGCGGCCATGTTAAACGACTGGGACTGCCTGAGCAATTGTTTACGAGGGTGCGACCGGAGAGCGCGGTGATCGTTCGAGCGGACAATAAACATCGGACGCGATACGAAACAGAAGTCGAAGGCGTGCCGATAGATGACGTTTCCTGGTCGAAACAATAGCACTGTTTCGCGGAAGGCTGTCCATCGTGAGATTAGCGGAAGGAGAGTGTCGCTGTAACCGATCGCTCGAGCGGAACGTTTCCTGAGATTTTCCACGGGAATCGTGGAAATTTTTGACGATTTTTAGATCAACTTTTGTAAATAATAATTGCTGTTGAGTATTTTAGAGTTGAAATTTCAGGTAGTTGTCGAACGACGAACAAGTAGCACCACGGTCACGGCTTCTTCTGACGAGATCCACGGATCGTCGACTCGAACAACCCTGGTATGTTTTCAAAAGGGGTTTTGCTTATTTCTTTGAAAACACAAAGGTAGCTGTCTTCATTCGCTCAAACCTTCGTAGCATCAGTAACTCGGAGGAAATCCATTTAACCATTTCCTTTACGTTTGCAATTTGAAGGAAATGAATGGTAGAATAGGTTAGCTTCGTTTGAAAGCCCATTTCTCTTGTTGTCTCTCATAGATTGTTTTCAGTAGTTTCTTAAAACGTTATTTCTCAGTCTGTAAATTGTATATACGAAGACAGTCACCGCTGTGCTTCGAACAAATAAGCAAAACCTTTTTGAAAATGTATCAACGTTCGCATCTGCATATATATTGGGTTGGGAACTAAGTGATTGCGACTTTTGTCAATACCACCTAGTGACTTAGTTGCCAACCCAACATTTTTCCGTCATCCGTTTCTTCATCGCAGCTCTTTTTGTTTTCTAAAGTTGGTAATATTTGTGTATAATCGTCTAAGTATCTAGTGTATACGATTAGAAAGTTGAATTTAGGTAAAATGACGCTGTGGGACCGACATATACGAAAGAACGTGTTACTTAGAATTTCGATATGAACGTTTCACTTCTGAAAATTCCGTGTAATTTCACAAAATTCTTATCCTGCTTCGATGGACTGTGTCAATCAAAAATATGTCTCCAATATGTATATATGTAAATTTAAAAACCCGAGGAAAGAAAAAAAAAGACCAGAATGGAAGAGATAATGGAATAATTTTGAACGACAAAGATGGTATCCAGAGAAGGAAGACGCGTCTCTTCCCCGAGCCATCGTCGGCTAGACACGTCCCATTATACAAACGTAGCTCTCTTTCCTTTATCGGCGGCCCATCTAAAATGGAAAAGTTTCCGCTATTTTTCCTCAACGGTCCGCCAGCCGCATCTAAAGTACTTGGACGACGAAGCTGGTGAATAAAAAATCAGTCGGACGATTTCATAGAAGATACGCGTTTACTCGAAAACTTGGATGAAACGTGGGAGATACGAATACCAGTTTCTGGTCGTTCAGTCTATCGTAGAGTGCATTAGCAGATAATCGACGAACATCGCCGGCCAACGAGGAAAAAATGGTGCAGTTTTAGCGGAGAAACGCGGTGACAGATATTCGCGAAGCGACATAAAAATTCAATCCCCTCGATGAAGCGTTTCTGCTTGTTCCCTGGCTCGTTCTATTTCTACGCCTCGAAGCGACGAATATGGAATAGTCTGGCGAATTATGGATCGACGAGTATATATGGAAATTTCGGCTGATAGGTGGAGATGCGTGTTTGACGAGGTAGTTTTGAAAATGCAGATGATTTATTAGAGAAGCACAGTGTATGTTCTCAGAGTAGCGAATGTATGAGTATCGATGGATAGTTTGAATTTTTCATCGAGTTTCATTTTTGAATAAACGACCAGAGGGATGAAAGGCCGACGACTGATTGATTTTTCTTTTTTATTCATTTGTTCGTCTGCCTTTGGCGTACAACACATTATTAGCACATGAAATATCAGTAAATGTCAGAATGGGACGAATGTATCGTCGGGTTGTATAAATCTTTCGACTAGTTTCACGTGGAAGTAATAAATGGCGAAAGGGGTGAAAGAATCGATGAAATTTTGTTGTTTATTCATTTGTTCGCATAGCTTTAGCGTACAAAAGATCATTGATATATAAAATACCAATAGAACGTATTTGCGATTTGTGATCTATTCTCTGATACATTGTGCAATGTAACGCAAAATAATCTTCACGAAGATATTGAAACTGTTTGAACGAAAGAAAGAAAAAATACAATATTCACTTCATCCGATTAAATATGACATTCTAAAAGATTTTACAGAAAGTAAATTCCATTAATAACATAATTGAAAGTGAAACAGAGCCACGTACTAACCCAAATTTGTAGCCTTTTGAGCGCTGCGTTGTCCGACGTTAAGCGTGGGCCATGGACGGCCCACTCTTTACAGAAAAGCACACCGTGGGCTGCGTATTTTTTACGAAAGAGCACAAGTTGAGTAGACTGAATTTTCATTGCAAAATATATTGATTGTAACTAAAATAAATTATGTAGTGACCTGAAAAGCCTTAATAACCATTTATTTCATTAAGCAATAATAACATGAACAATATCAAAGTTTGAAATTATATCTTTTAATATGATAATAATGATAATAATGAAATTTAATAATTTTGTATTGTATTGTAAATCTGAAAGCAGGGTTCAATATACAGGGTGGTTGGTAACTAGTGGTACAAGCGGTAAGGGGGTGATTCTACGCGAAAAAAGAAGTCGAAAATATAGAATAAAAATTTTTCGTTTGAGGCTTTGGTTTCGAGAAAATCGACTTTGAATTTTCGCTCGGTACGCGTGCGGTACGTTATAACGTACCTTACTGTAGATCGTTGTCTCGATGGAAAAATTAAAAAAAAATTTTTTTATTCTATATTTTCGACTTCTTTTTTCACGTAGAATCACCCCCTTTCCACTTGTACCACCAGTTACCAACCACCCTGTATAAGTCAATGTTACATTCTTTGCATTCGTAACGCGAGGCAGTTCTGCGATTGTGTTTAGTGCATCTTCGTTGCGAAGAATGTTTATTATTTTCTTTAGTTACGCAAGATGTAGGAAAATGTCTCTCCGTTAACCGAAATGGGAAATCGTCCGAACGAACTCTTCCTCCCTTAGCATGGTGGGTATTTTTGCAAAATATCTTTTATGAGAAGCAGATGAAAATTTGTAAATGTTCCAGTTTTATTATTAGCACTTTTGTCAAGAATATATGTATTATATATTGCGAGGTCTAAGAGGTGGAAAAAATATTTTTTATACCATTTTGTGCTTTTTCGAACGCAACGAAGTGAACTCAAAATCATATCGATTTTACCAACGGCGCCCATCAAGGCATTGTAGTTTGCTACACACTTTGGTTTTCGCTTTGCTTTGTCAATTTGATAATTAACTTTTTTTTGTTTCAACGAAATCATCAGAGTGTCAGATGGATAACACCCATACGTCTTTTTTATCACGCCACTTTAACGCCACTTTTAGTCTAAATTGAGTGGTTATGTGAGAACGCATATACTCGTTCATAGCGCTCAAAGAGTTAGGCAAATACTCTGCATACAGCATATTTGGACGCATATATTACATATTGTTGAGAATTGTGGGTATTGATCACCGAAATAAATATATAGTAATATTTATAATATACTTAGAATTGATGTCAAAATAGTTTCAAATTTATTTAATATGTGATTTACAAGATATTCGTGAATACACATTTACACGCGTCCAGCATTCTCTTTGTCTCGCCATCTTCTTTACCACACTACCAACGGAACAGTTGCATTCATTTGTTTTGCGAGACGCTGCGCACGCACATACTGCCACACACTCATACTTATATATGTGTGTCACCATTAAAATTACACATATCTCAATACATATTAACACATTGCGTACAGGTCACAAGATATCTCGTTTTCATGTTTTTTCGACTGAATCGATGACTTAAGTAACCAGAGACAAATGTTTTTGTTACGTTAACAGGCTAATGAAGCCTTGCGCATTTTTCCGACTAATAATTAACAAAACAACTGAATGTTGACATTTCCAGCATATAAAAACAATGAGTCTTTTATAGCCAGTACATCGGAAGATCTGTGTCGATCGTCTATCGTACCTTATAATGTATTTTATTGTTGTACATTTCATTATTTCAAAGTTTGTATTTTAATTTGTAAGGAAACAGCTTTTTAAAAATCATTTACATTTTCACTCTGTTATTGACAATTTATAACAAAAATTATTTTATGAAACAGGCCCTAATTCTATAAAAGTAGCAAAATGACACATAGATGTAAAGAAAATGAAAGTCAAAGTGAATTCTTATTTGATGATTTATCTGATACAGGAAACATCACTTACAACGAAAATGAATTCAGTGATAGCAGCAACATTCTTGAATTAAGCGATGCGATTAGACATAGAAGAAGACCGAGTAAAAAATATAATACCAAATGCAAATTAAAAATGTGCATATGTTAATTGATAAGGGTTTGAAGTTATTAATTAATCGATCCACGCAGATTCGATTTTCTCCAATATATTTTTCCGCCTCGTACAACACGTCTTAACACACAGAATACACTCGGTCAATTAACACATGGTCGACTTCTAAGACAAAAGAGCGTCGTTAGAAGTCGTACCAACTTAGCTTGCAGTAACTAGCGATCGTGCCAACCTAACATTTCTTAACAGCATATATGCATCCTATTGTTTACCAAGATGCTTCTGGAGAGCAGAGCGCCGTACGCAATGCGTTAATGTAATTAACCGTGGATTTAAAATGTTCAGCAGTGACTGTGCAACACACCATCGGATACAAACGTACGATTTACCGAAGGGACGTGCGCGTAACATCGTTTCGTTTCAGCCATTCACGGCAACCCATATTTCTTCTTAAACGAAACCTAAGCTGTCGCAATAAAAGAGAGACTCGCAGACCGCGTCACCGAGCAAAGGAAGAGATCTCGATACTCGGCACGTATGCCGCATGGATTCAGCCCGTGTTTCTCGACGAGGGATATTTCTATCGTGACATATGACTACGGAGCAGAAATAAAGGGAAACCGTATCTTCGTTTCCGATGCGCCATCCTCGACAAGACGTGCGCGCTCTCCCGTCCCTGTGGAAAATGCATTTTCGTTGCTTCCATTTTTAAGGGGAATCCGACACCGACCGAGAAGAAGGTCACGCGATCGACGTATCAGAAGGCTAAGTCACTGACTCGCTCGTATATGGAACAGCTTCGAAAATAATTTTTGTCGCCGTTTTGCCTACGTAACGACTTATCTGCCGGATCTATGGACCCTGACGTAAATCACGGAAGATTCGTTGGGAATATTTGAATACATCTACGTGGTAGGAGACACCAGCTCTTTTGTATTTTGTATTGCAACCTATACCGTGCGTGATTTAGTGGGCAGATGATCGTAAGAATGTTGGGAAGCTTCATGAAAGGGCACGACTTGCTATTTTTTCATCTTTTTTTGAAATTTCGAGCTAGTTTCCATTTTCCAGTTATTCAACAATTTTCGAACGTTTCTTAAAATGAAACACGAGTTCTTGGGTATTTTTTTCTTACAAATCTATGCAGAGACTGTTTGCGATCAGCGAGGCTACAGTTATATTTATTTATTGAAGTCATTCCTTGCTTTGTAATCGTTTTAATGCCAGGAGACTTGTCAGGGAAAGACAAAAGATCTATTGTCTGTTTTTTTAAGTATGCCTTTTGAGTCCATATGCTATTCATTATGCTTAGCACATTCTTTTGTTTTGTCAACGTGTGCAAAGCACCTAACCTATATTTTTTTCTTGTTGCTTCGACTTCCACTTTTAATTTAGCAAAAAAATTGTATCGATTATTTATTTAGTTTCGTTTTTATCCCAATTTAAAAATGGGAGAATAAGACGCCCATTTCAGACATATTTTATTGTATTATTTCCAAAAAGATAAGAACATAACAAGTTATGTGCCGTATATGGGAATGAAGCCTTGAAACAAAGGCACTGTCAAAATTGGTTTGCCAAATTTCGTTCTGCTGATCTTTCACTGAAAAATGCTGGAAGATCTGGCCGTCCAGTGGAAGTTGACGAGACCCATACCAAGGCCATTATCGAGTCAGATCGTCATAGCACAACGCGTGAGATTGCAAAGAAGCTCAATGTATCGCGCACATGCATTAAAAAAAAATTAAAACAGCTTGGCTATGTCAAGAAACTCGATTTATGGCTCCCTCATCAGCTTAAGCAAATTCATTTGACGTAACGCATTAGCATCTGCGATTCGCTTCTGAAACGCAACGAAATTGATCCATTTCTGAAACGACTGATTACCGGCCACCAAAAGTGGATAGTTTATATCAACGTTAATCGGAAAAGATTGTCACGACCGGCATACTTCAAATCCGACGGACTGACGATAGAGATAAAGATGTGGCGACACTCGACGACAATGTATATCGCTAAAGTGCCTAATGAACCATCAACATCCCAACGGTCCTTCCATCGCAGGTTCTAGAAGAAAGAGCACGTGGCA
>NT_177118.1:67520-118640 GCF_000188095.3 Bombus impatiens | reverse complement strand
ATTTGTCACTGAAAAATGCTCAAAGATCTGACCGTCCACTTGAAGTTGATGGGACCCATATCAAGGCCATTATCGATTCAGATCGTCGTAGCACAAAGCGTGAGACTGCAAAGAAGCTCAATGTATCGCATACATGCATTGAAAAAAAAATTAAAACAGCTTGGATATGTCAAGAAACTCGATTTATGGCCCCCTCATCAGCTTAAGGAAATTCATTTGACGCAACGCATTAGCATCTGCGATTCGCTTCTGAAACGCAACGAAATTGATCCATTTCTGAAACGACTGATTACCGGCCACCAAAAGTGGATAGTTTATAACAACGTTAATCGGAAAAGATCGTGGGGGATGCAAGATGAACCAGCCCAGACGACACCAAAATCTGAGATTCGCCAAAAAAGGATTATGCTGTCAGTTTGGTGGGATTATAAAGGAATTCTGTACTTTGAACTTTTACCAAGAAACCAAACGATTAATTGAAACGTGTACGTTCAACGACTCGCCAAACTGAGCGATGCAGTTCAAGAAAAGCGGCCAGAATTGGCGAAACGTAAGTGTATTGTTTTCCAGTATGATAATGCAAAGCCCCACACATCTTTGTTCACTCGCCAAAAATTATTGGAACTAGGTTAGGATGTGTTGTCACATCCGCCATATAGCCCTGACCCTATGCCTTCAGATTACCATTTATTTCGTTTCATGCGGAACTCCTTAAATGGTAAAATTTTTAATGACACTGATGATGTAAAGTCACATTTAATTCAATGGTTTGCTGGCAAAAATCAGAAGTTTTATGAACATGGAATTATGACACTGCCTGAAAGATGGCAAAAGGTGATCGACAAAAACGGACAATACCTAATTGAATAAAGTTATATTTTTAAGCAAAAATGTTGAATTTTCCTTCTTATTTAAAATACGCAATCACTTACCATAGTTGCAATCTTTGCAATCTTTTAAATATTGCAAGGTTTATCCATCCGTGTTATAGGATGTTTTGTTGTACGTTATATCTGCAAAACAAAGATTTCTTTTTCACCGGAAGATGGTTAGCTGCTCTATGTATCACGTTGAAGACTGATTAATTAACGCGATAATGGAAGATATTACGCGCTGCCGTGAATTACGAAGCGGGAATATTGGTTGGCCGTGGCAGCGTTTGCCGCAAAGTCATCAAAGATTTACCACGAATCCGGCATCGGCCGTAAACTCCACCGCTGTTATTTCTTAGCTTACCGCTAGCCTGGCCGCAGCTACACCAGCGTGAATAACCTGCACGCTGAAATCGCTCGTTCGTTGTCGTTGCATCTAAACTATCTCTCAAATGAACGTAAATACGTCGAATATTGTTCCATATTTACGATCGTCCTCCGGTTCTTTAACCAGGTTAACGCATTCTATAGCGTACCAATATTATGTGATTTATCGTTCATACTCACAATTTGTCGTTACAGTGATCCACGTTCTCTATTCATTATCTATTGTGCTCGATAATGGTTAGAAAATGACGAAAATTAGCATAAAGAAAAGGTAGTATATATTATTATTGTGTATCGATGGATGATAAACATTCATGAAATATTATTCGATTAATTAATTTGTATTATATGGTAAACATCTTGCTATAGGCATTTGTAGAAAATGTCTTATAATATTAATTTAATACAATTAATTAATCTATGAAATTGTCTAATACTATTAACGCTTTGTGGTCATATTGAGTTGGATATGATAGCTGCGCTATTCGGAATTAATTTCTATTGATCGGACAGTATAACGTAATATAATATCGTAGTATCGTGGACAAAAGACCCAAGAGATATCGGCCGAACTATAAACAATGTCGCGAGAAAGCCAAAGTGCCAATAGGCCCTATATAAACAATGTATCGTCGGTCCTTCGATCGAATAGTTTCGTGGAAAAGGCCTACGTGACCCTGGCCACGAGCGGTTGCAGAACGCGAGCGTGGTGGGGTCGAGACAAAAACAAGGGGTTGCTAAGGACAAAGACGAATTAACAATCAGTGTGAGTTGAGAAGCCAGAGAGTGTAAATCGAGAAGTCAGGGAGATAGTGTTCCTAGCGTTGTCGAGAGAGTGTGGTTCGCGTGAGAGAGAGCGTTGGATCGGTGGTGACGAGAGTTGTAAATTAACTATCTAGTTGTCTTAATTATAATACGTTATTGTGATCGGTTCACGTTAAACAACCATCGTTTCCCGTTTAACCATCTGTTTAATCCATTTTGTTGTAAATAAACTAATTGTAGTAAAGATCCTACAATATAATATAATATAATATGATATAATATAATTTTGTATATAGTAACTAATTTGTAAAGTCTTATTTAGAATTCTATGTGTTTTCGAAGCGTGTTTACGTAGGTAGCAGGTAAAAGTAGACATACGACCAAAGCAGTAGAAACCTTTCAGTCACAAAGAATTTGTAAAAATTATCTCTGTAATAGAATTCTAGAATACTCAGTTTCTAAAAATCTACAAATTCATTGTTATTATTAGTTGACAGTATTTTGTGCAAAAGACACCGGAAATATATTTTACAATATTTTCTTTCTACTTGTATAATCAAAATATTAAACGGATGGAACAGGTTAGCAGTAAGACCAGGCAAAATGAACCGTGTTAACTGGTTTCGAACACACGGCTAGAAATTCTGAAATGCGTAACATTTATTGCGAAATATCGTGGTCGAGCGAGAGGGAAAATTTCGAGGAAAAAGACAAAACGAAAGCAATTTACGAATAATTACCTAATTGCTTTACAAGTTAATTGCCATAATGCAGAAGTAATAACAATGGCAGCAACGGTTGGCATTCGTTATTATATGCAGTCGCGTTATTGATGATTAATGTATTTGCGTTTTCAGTTATTAATTGTTAACCGTAATTAAGTTTGGTACGTATGGTAATCGGGCGAATGCGGTTTAACGCGTTGATGTGGTTACGAGGAAACGAGAATCGAAAAACGTAAACGGATTGAATTTGCAACAAGCGTGCATATATCGAGAACATTTGTGTTTTAATCGTTTTAAATATTCGCAAAATGTTCTACCTTTTGTTGAAACTATTCCTACAACGATTCGTATTAAAAGAAGTATCCTTTTCCTTTAGTTGTATTGTACATTTATTAAGAGAGATTTCTAACCTAGAATTCTAACTCAAATAGTTCTATTCTATAAATAGTTCAATAAGCGTAATTTTGTATATTTCAATTCTCTGCTCCAGGTGAAACGTTAGAGTTGCGAAAAGATAGCATACGTAGCCATTTTATTCTTAATCCTCAAAGTTTTAATTGGCAACTAAGTGATTGTTATTAAAATATAAATAAAAGTTATATTTTTATTATTATATGAAAAAAATAAATTTCTTCTGAAAATATTACAATTATATTATTTATAAATTTAGTTATTAAAATATAAATTAAAATTCATATTTTTATTATTATATGAAAAAAATAAATTTCATATGATAATATTATAATTATATTATTTACAAATTTAGTTATTAAAATATAAATTAAAATTCATATTTTTATTATTATATGAAAAAAATAAATTTCTTCTGATAATATTACAATTATATTATTTATAAATTTAGTTATTAAAATATAAATTAAAATTCATATTTTTATTATTATATGAAAAAAATAAATTTCTTCTGATAATATTACAATTATATTATTTATAAATTTAGTTATTAAAATATAAATTAAAATTCATATTTTTATTATTATATGAAAAAAATAAATTTCACATGATAATATTATAATTATATTATTTGTAAATTTAATTTTTAAATATATAGGAACAAATTTCCCGTGTGAAATTCAACTTTCGCTCCTGCTACCAAATCTATAGTATTTAATTATATATTTAAAAATATATAAACGATTCTTTCACGCAACACTGATAATTCGTTTATTTCATTCTTACAAAATATGTCATGTTAAATGGTAATTTAATTAATTTGCCAATTGTAAGAATTTTTATTACAATATTCTAATTGAAGGAACATTCAGCAAAGGAGTACCAAAAATTCAATATATCTAACCTGTACACTCTGCGTAAGATTCTTTCCGAAACCAATAAGTAGCTGACCAAGACCTTCGGCCCGTTACAATTCACGGATTTCTAAGAGTGCGGACCTTGAGAACCGCTACAGTTAAAATACAAGCTGTCAGAGAGCGCGAAGAAAAG
Organism: Bombus impatiens; assembly: GCF_000188095.3. NCBI lineage: Eukaryota > Metazoa > Arthropoda > Insecta > Hymenoptera > Apidae > Bombus > Bombus impatiens. Next base: position 114,430 of record NT_177118.1, on the reverse strand, counting down.
GCACGGTGGAAAATGAGCGAGAGAAGGCGTAGTAGAAAGGCATGGAAGAAGGGGCCAAGAAGCAGGCGATTCACGTTGGCCAGGGAAGGGAACTTCGTAGACTTCTCAGTCAGAGAAGCTCCGCGAGCCACGGCACACCTGGTCATCGACGCGTGAACGCGAATGTTGCGCGTGTTCCGTGTGTTGCGTTCGTCAGTGACCGGTAAAACGGTGAACAATCGAAGCAAAATCGCGTTTTCGAGGTGCAGTTTCCCTATTAACACGTTGGCACGCGAATTTGATATATCTTTTTCCTACGATATACCGTAATATTTATAACCAAACTGTTGATTTTTATGCATTTGTAGAACAATTCGAAGATAGAAAAATGCATATAATAGAGAAAAATATATAAAACATTGGAAGTATAGTTCCTATTAGTAACATTTAACAAATTTTACGTAAATTTATATCTTGCAGAGTAGATAAATTAAAAGTTAGAATCTCGGTAGAAAATTCTTTTATCTGTCGAGTATTATAAAGAGCCCTATACTTCCGACATTCTATATATTTTATCATATCTTCCGCGTTCTATGTAATTTTCAACTTTTAAACTAACTAAAAATCTATTAATAAGTGAAACAATTCTCTATCTAGATTCCATTCTTTGTTTTTTAGTCATATTCGAAAAATTATGAACTTGCACGAATATCCTTAGTCTAATCATAACGTTTCGTTTCTGGGGAATATGCATGTCGCGTTTGCGCACTTTTTTACAGATAATCTAGGTTATTCGTGTTATTGGAAATTGTTTAGTCGATGACATTGATCTTATTTTAATCATCCTTAAGAATTTAAATTCGAATTCTACTTCTAATAAAACGTGGGTCAAAAGTGCTAACCGACACTTTCTTTAAGAATGCGAAAAGAGACACTCAGCTTGGATAGTGGTTCTGTTCGTTGCATTTACTATTTCCAAAGATTCGTGGAATTTCTCGTTTAGGGATTTTCCTACGCCGCGTGGCCGATGCAGCAAGATACTTTAAAGTGACTCTTGGTGCGAATAGCATTGCGAAGGATTTTAATCGCAAGAAGGAGAATTTGAATTTTGGTGTACAGAGTGGAAGTTTTAAGCTTTAGTAGAGTTTTGGTTTGTTTCAGAATTTCCGTGAGTTTATTGTCTAGAGATTTTCGTTTGGAACATGAACTTCGGCAAGATAGTATTTCCACATTATTCTTAGCGCGAATGTATGTCTGGCAAATTATTCAGTTTAGAAATTTGTTGTTTAGGGATTTTCGTCTGGTTGTATTTAAACCCATCCTATGTTTCGCTGGAATTGTAAACATTTCTCACGAATATGAATATCTTGAATTGAACGTATCTATTGTATTGGCAACTAAGTGATTGCACATTTTGTCATTAGTTGGTATTGACAAAATCCGCAATCACTTAGTTACCAACCAATAATAACTAGACCAAAATTAGTTCAATTTTACTTAGGTTTGTAAATATATCATTCAGCAACTTTGGATAGTGGAAGCGATATTAGCAATAATAGTTGTAGATGTGGATGAAATTTTCGAGTTTTTGATCGTCGGTATGAGCATTTGAATTTGATAAATGTGGTCGGTTATGGGTCACAAGAATATTACATTTCGGAATTGATTGCAGAGCAATTGTATCTTAATTCACGCAAATGTCTTATATATTCTCTTTTAATTAATCTAACAATCATAATGCTAAATTAATTAATTTGACATTAATAAAAAAATAAACAACAAATTTTAATTTAATTTAACAATCGATCTGTACAGTTTGCAGTCACTTCACATTACCTAACATCGGAATACTATTCTCCTTACAACCAGTCTGCCGACAACATACAGTGCACCCAGCGACTGCATTCCAATCTGCTCAGACCTTTAACAGTCCAAGAATATACAGCGTTGTTCAAATATTTCGCTCGCCTATTATTTTCAAAGGATTTTCGTTAGCAAGAAAACGACAGAGAAAAATGTGAGAAATATCAAGAATCGTCAGAATTAAACTTACGCATGCGAGTAGCATTGAAAAGTTTTACCACTTTAAGCCATAAAATGTACTGAGGATTATTGTATTGGCAGCTAAGTGATTGCAGATTTTGTGAATGCCATCTAATGACAAAATCCGCAATCACTTAGTTGCCAACCGAATATTAATGTAAAGTGTTCAAATTTAACAAAGTATTTGATAATTTAATTAAAATGAAGAAACAATTGAACGATTTTTAAGTTACAATCTTTTAGAAAAGGAATCTTTAAAATATTTCAATATTGAGTATTGATACAAAACTTTTGAGCAATAGTTTGGCTGATGGCAAAAGCTGATGGCTATTGTAATCTTATCGGGTTGGCAACTAAGTGGATTTTGTCAATGCCACCTAATGGCAACATCCGCAACCACTTAGTTGACAACTCAGTATGTTTAATGTGTTTCGTTTCTTAAATCCTAGTTTCCCGCGTGCCCTTCTAAGGCTTTGCGATTTCGCCAACTGTCGCTGCTGCATCCTTGACAGTAAATGTAAACCTAAGCTTGTAGTTGATAGGTCTTTGGGAAGATTGCAGTTTGCGGTGTAGCAGTTTCTGCTCGCGTCCTGCTTCAGGATCGTACTTGCATTTCATCTTGTTTTGTGTTTCGCAAACTAATATATGATACTGTTTGTTGAAGTTAGCCATCGCGAAATTTAGCTGGCTGTTCATACTCGATGGAAGATTCTCGTGGAAACGGGAACATATTGTTTCGCATTCGCTTCGCTCATACGTATCTCTTATCATGAAATCTCACTTCATCCTTGATCTTCCGTAAACTGTTTGCTTGTGAGAAAAATAATTATGATTTGTTACGACGATACGTTTTTATCCCAGCAATATTAATATTAATACTCTTGCATATATTGGCAACTAAGTGATTGCGGTATCATTAAGTGGTATTGACAAAATCCGTAATCGCATAGTTGCCAACTGTATTATATCATTTGGTGTATGAGTAGCAGACAAGTTACATAGATTGAAACGTAGAGAAAGATGATGATGTTACATGATGTGGCAATGAGTCATTTGTTTTTTTCGGTATTGAACATGAATAGTGTGCCAGGATAATGAAACCTGAAAGTATACAAAATTGAGCAGTTTGTTTTGTAAAACGATCGTAAGTAATAAATCATTGTTAATAAATTGTTTGCTATCAATACAACATACTATAGTAATAAAGCAAAATAACAGTAATAGTGAACGCGATAAAATTTAAACGTTATAAATATAGGGACATTTTAATTCATGTGTACATTCTAATTTAAACAACGATGACGAGGTCAGCAATAGGAAGTTGGCAGTCTAGTGAACATTGTTAATCAAATGTTGCAAAGAATGTCACAATGTCTATTTATTTATCGTCCATTCCTGCTCGTATTTTGTGTTACGATGTTAGTGTGTACATTTAGTCACGTGTTGAATTTTACGAGCAATGTGAAATAATATTATTGTTTATTGAAAAACAACTTTGCCTGTCAAGGTTTCTCGTTACGATGCTTACGAGTTGAATGTATATGAAACAGGAGAAATTCTACGATATATTATTCGATTAATGTTTCAGTATCAAATTACGCTCGACAATATATTGGTATGTATTAACAGCGATCGATAAGTGGCAGATAAAAAAATATTTCATTACTCGTTAAATTATTCGATCGTGAATTCCTCATTTGTTTTAATTGGTATTAAATTTCCTTCGAATTTTACAGCAAAGCTATCCACAAAGTATCGTAACGACTATCGATATGAAATATGGTTTATCGCTTTCCACGTACAATCGGCTTCTCTTGCAGAACGTTTTATATTTACGACCTTTGTTTATGACGATAAATCGTACATGGATAGTCATGAATTTTTGACAGCTTTGATAAGATGATCGCGATAAAAGTGTATCTATCGTTTCAGAAATAAATATGGAATTGGCTGAGAAATATTTGCGAATACAATTACGTGTCTGCTTTTGATTTATTCCACTGATATTATAGCAACGAAGAACGTCGTATTCGCTTGTTATCATAATACTTGATTTTCACAAGTTTATCAATTGATTAGGATCAATAAATAATTTCAAAATCAAACTTTAAAAAATTGTAAAAATAAAATAAATTCACACCTTAGAAACGATCAAAATATTGTCAGAAATCTATCGATTTGGTACAGGAGACCGTCAACAAACCTAACCTATTAGGTTGGCAACTAAGTGATTGTAGGTTTCTTCATTAGGTGTGGTATTGACGAAATCTGCAATTGCTTAGTTGCCAACCTAATAAATCATAAATTATAAACTTCTAGAATTATTAGAAAAGATTCCTCGAAATTTCCAGTCGATTTGACTACCAAATTCCAATTTTTAAATTATTAAGCAAATTCTCATAAATCTAAAATCATAATTCAACATGGAGGGTTACTGAAAAATTTAATCCAAACTTGAAGTGTCGCATGGAAAATTTGCAAAAATTTCTCGTGGATCCTTAGTGCATTCGTAATGAAGATCTGACAGAAATCTTGAATCGATTTGGTATCCAACATCGCTGTTTGATTTCGTTTAAAATTCTTCCGTGATCGTCATAAAAATCCGAAAACAGAGCAATCCTGTTCGCTGAAGCGGTGATCCGGAGGATCGATGGCTAGTGCACGTCGAGAGCAACTTATTGAAAACGGTTCGTCGCACCTGACGCCTCCGCCGTTACTGGCCAGGTTTCATCCTGGCGACCGCTTACTCCGGAAACGTAGCTCGTGGGACACAGTGGCCTCGTGTTTCATGGAGAAACGGAACATATTGCCGGGTCATCAATCCTGGCTGCACTGGAAATTTTATATCGTTCCACCGGGATGCTCTTACTTGACGTGTCCTGAGTAGTTTCTTATTTACTTCGTTCGCAATATTTCCTAAAATATTCTGTCTCGAAGATCGTCGTTGACTCTTGTTCGTTTAAAATCTTTCCAAAATGATTCTTCGGAATATCAATCGTTGAGCATTTCTCTCGGTGGTTTAGGATATTTCTACGATTATTCGAGACTTGGGACAGTGAGAAATGGGATGGAAATATTTCCAAGATGGCTCTCCAAAATGTAGATCATTGAGAATTTTCCTCGTTGGTTGGCAATATTTCTATCATATTATTTTTTGAGACATGGATCAATGGGAAATAAGAAGATATTTTCAAAATGATTCTTCAGAATGTAAATCATTGAGATCAAGATTTAAATCAGTGAAAATTGAGCAGATATTTTTCCCCATAAATCTAGAATATTTCTGCAATGTTTCTTTGCATTTGGACTAGAGAGTATTTTTAAAAAAATCCTTTTTACAGGAGCAATATAAAGAGATTTTATTATTCCATCTTGGTGGATGTGTGAATACAATGAAACTATGAAACGAGGATTTTCCACTCGACATAGTAGCCCAGTAGAGTAGATTGTCATGCAAGGATAATCAAATTTTACGATTATAGAGCTGAAAGAAGTAATATACCTTCAAATTGAGGATGAAAATCTGAACTCATAGGTCAACGTATCGCATAAAAGTGGTAGAAAGAACATTGCTAGGATCGTTAATTAAATATTCTGATCGTAAAAATAAATTATTTCAATTGTATTACAATCCTCTTTCTTCTCATTTTCCATCACATTTAGAATTTATTATTCATAACCAAACTATGTAATACCACAGTATATAGTTGAAACGAGCACCATGCACCACACATTAATTCTACTCAAATAACTCATGTAAAATTCTATTAAACCAATTCCTATTTTCTCCAAAAATAAACCAACTATTTTTCATTACTATTAAATCTACAATTCACTATCCATAACCAAATTGTGTAATGTTACGGTATAAATTGGATAAAACCAACACTGTGAGTCGCATACAAAATGTTCACACACATACTCATGTTCTCCAATTTTTCCCAAAATAATCCAACCATTTTCCAATTCCATCACAGTAATTACTAGTTATTACCTTTTTTTTATATTTATTTATATTACTATTAGTTACTAAATTAAATTAGTAATCGCTATCAAGCGCCATCTTTAACTCTTGCCTTGTACCTCCAAACAAGCTTTTTCCGCTAAACCTGTCAAAATTCTATTTTCTATTGGATTTTCTAAGTGATTGCGGGTTTTGTCAATACCACCTAATGACAAAATCCGCAATCACTTAGTTGCCAAGTACAGCGTTCGCGTTTTCTTCGTGTCTTCGTATTATGCAAACGTACGGAGGAACGTTGCAGCCAGACAAGTGTGGTTAATAATATGTCTGTTGATAATGGGAGACGTTAGTTTCCGTTCACTTAGCCGGCACGCTGGCCAACATTAAGGATTTTCAGTCGCGGACAAGCTCGATAGATTCGGTGTTTATTCGACAGGAAGTTGCCACGACTGCTCCTAACCTTGCGTAGTATGACTTGATTATGGATCAATGCCAATTGTGCTAGCAAAAGCAAAGAAATTCGGAAATGATTGTGTAGTGGTTGATTATACAGTGAAGTGGAAGTTGAAGTGGAATTGGTATTTGATTTGGAAAGTTGGATCATATTTCCAATCGAAGCTCGTTTTCAATTTTGCAGTTTCCTGTCTCATGTGAATTTGATAGTAATAATAGAAACGTGCTGATGAGATGTGTTTAATTAATTACCTTTTTTCATGGTTATTAAAGTCTTCATGATTCGTGATTATTAATTTCATTCTGATAATCCGTTCTGTTTCTATCATTTACGTAGCATCACGTGAAATTTGTTGAAATTAGATGTCTCGATACAAAACTCGAATTTCGTCTGTCAAATTGTGGCTACCAAAGTTTCCTATAAAATAAGGGGGAAAAATAGAAAAAAAAACCTTTGTTTAAAAAATTTCTATAATCAATTTACAATTTACAAGGTTTGAGTACAAGTTTAGGTACAATTTACATTCTACTAGAGTCTGTATTATGCACAAAATTCATCAGCTGTTGCCTTAACATTGGAGAAAAAGCAGAAACTTACAACTTGGAAAAAGTTGCAAAATGACTATGAGTTACAAGCTCAGCGAAATGCTTGTTTGTCGTGTATCAAACGTTGAAAAAACTAACAAATTATTACTTGGAATAAGTTGTAGAATAACATTCATCAGTTACGTATACTAAGTCGTTTATATGCAATACTTATCAATAGTGGCTTAAAACTTCGAAAAATCATTTCCTCGATAAGTTTTTCAAATAACGTACACGATATATCTAAATGAAAAATAGCTGTAATCAACAGGAACTTTTTATCTTCAATTTTTATTATTATCATTCCTTATTATACAACTGAATGTATTTTTATTAACAGAGCGAAGTTTCTAGAACAAACTAAAGCTAAAAAGTTAATTTTCAATGTTCAATCGGCCAATTTTAATATAACGAGACTTTCTTGTTATCTGATATCGTTGTTAACTAATTTCACTAATAATATTCATTTTATCGACTTCTGAATTTTATTTCAATGATATCAAATTTTTCTAATCGTATAAAAGTATTACCAAATGATACAAAATTTATTATAGTCGAATTCAATGAATTATATAATTACAATAATAAATACAGAAGTGCAGAAACAATTTTTCTAGCCACTCTAACTACACGGTGCTATTAAAATAATTGTACGTTCGTCATTGTGCACGATGAGCGTTCGTGGTCACGGAGGAAACATATGGAGACAGAAGTTATTCGAGGGGCGCAGCTGACTTGACTACAAATATCGTGGCTGGTGTTGCAGAAACTCGATATGAACGGTGCCGCTCGCCCTTGTGCCAATAAACTGTATTGCAGCTCGTATCTCGCCGCTAGAGCCATTAGCTTGTCGAATCCTAATGCCGATTGTGATTATTACGATCTGCCAATCGCCTATTTCAAATGCGACTCGCGATCTTTAACGTTTTACGTTTCCGGTCTCTGGTTATCTCGCTCAGAATCTTTCTCGGTTTGCGCATTTGTTCTACGATGGAGAACTTAGTGGAGTTAAATTTAAGTTCATCTATGAGACGTGAAATTTTTCAAAGATTTCCCTCTTTCAGAAAAGATATAGCAAGGTTATTGGTTTACAGAAGATTTCTAAAATTGGTGTCTACAGAGTATGAATTAATTTGTCACTGTCTATTAAATTGTTAATATTTTGCATGTGATCGTTTATTTATTTAGGATTTTTCAGTATCTGTCACCAGTGTTCCATAGTAACTCGTCTCACTTGCTTTCTCATCCCTGAAAACATTCATTTTATCTGAGGGCCTCAAAGCTCGTATCTTCCAACACTCAAATTAGCCATGTCACATTTAAGCCGTTGACTTTCACGGGAATTTTATATATTGGGTTGGCAACTTTGTCAATAGGTGGTATTGACGGAATCCGCAAACAGTTAGTTGCCAACCCAATATATATAAAATTCCCACTCCTGTACAGTCTGTTGTATTGGCAACTAGGTGATTGCGGATTTTGTCAATAAGTGGTATTGCCAACCCAATATTTTGTCGTAATGGGTTAAAATATACTACATGATAACATTTTATTTTTGCAAAATATTGTGTATATATATATTTGAGCGCTATTTCTCTGAGAGTGTTATCTGATTCACGCATATTGTAAAAAATTTAATTCATGCAATTTGTCTCGTTTTAAAGACACTCGCGGCCAAGAAATACCACTCGGTTTGCAATTTTTCTAATCACATCCTTCCTGGTCCGATCTTATCACTCATCCTTCCGTGCTATACTCTTTATGCTACTCTTAATCTGGTTACTGCACACTAATTGTCTACGTTACAAGCCGCTGCTACTCAAAGACTATTATATCCGCCAACGACCCTGTCGCTAATTGCCTGCTTGTTGCACCTTTTAATCTCTGGTATCTTCTCTTTTCTTTATCTTTTTAATCACATCTTCCTTAACGATTCCTTCACCAGTTCCGATCTTCTATCTCTTAAAATACTTCTCTACGCTTGTGTTTAGCCTGCCTACTCCTGTGCAGTCCGTTGTATTGGGTTGGCAACTAAGTGACTGCGGATTTTGCCAGTACCACCTAATGACAAAATCCGCAATCACTTAATTGCCAATACAATAGACTGTACAGGAGTACTGACTACTAGAAATGTAGAGCAACTGACGTTGTCAAAATTTAATCCATGAGGTTTATCTTGCTTGAATCATGTCAAAGGTCCTAGTAACGTGGGTCACTGAGCCATCGCGGCAGTGAACGTGTTAGAAAATCTTTCTCAAACGAATCTCAGTTAGTCAGATGAATTCACCTCGAAAACGTCGATCGGTGTTTCCGCTCGCTTTAGAATGATGCCGAGTGTTTACACGAGGTGAGCAACGGAAATGGCGAGGCTGTGCAAGTGAACATAAACGCGGTGTTTCGTGCTGCACCACATTTCTCACGCATCTGGCCAGAATCCCGTTTGGATTACGTCGTAGAAGGAGGTGGAACGCGCAGCAACCAAGAAAGGGGTTGGGCTGGTCTTTTCACAGGAAATTGTGGTTCTGTGAATGCCGTTTGGATTACTCAAGAGCGTCCAACCGATGCCTGATTTCGGGAATCAGCGCCAGGCAGCCCCGGATCCTCGCATCATCCTCGTTTGAGAACATCTCAGGCATGAAGGAGCGCGAGATGAAACTCTTTGGCTGCCGATGGTCCTTTTGGAATTTCGCGACTAATCTCGCAGGTTCGTCATCCGGATATTATTGAACAAACGAACGTCACTCAGCAGATACTATTCGTCTCTCTCTCTCTCTCTCTCTCTCTCTCTCTCTGTCTCTTATTTGCCCTCGCGCGTTTTCTTCCCTGATCATCTGATCATCGACTAATGCTGAAACAACGAGAAGACAGGGGAAATCGGATGAGAATTACGAAACCACTGCGGGACCCGCATTCTCAAGTCTCCGTAGAAACATTTTTATTGTCAGAACTTTCTAAATTTAACTTTGAAATGGCTAGTTTCTTGGTAAACGGAGCTATGGCTGTGTAAGATGTACAAGATATACTTGGAGGTGTATGGTGAATGGGAGGATGCTTTTGTAGAATAACAAGACCAAGTCGATGGAGATGACGCGGAGCTAATTGTCGATCGTTTGCCTGGTTTCAGTTTCAGATGATGTTTCGTAAATGCGCAGCGATTGGGAAATTCCGTGTTGCTCTTTCAGTGTTGAAGTTATCGTTACGTTATCGTTGATTCCCGCTCTTAGATGGAATTGTTTCATTTAAAAATAGCTGGTATTTCCATTGTACATAATATTGATCCTTCGTACTTGTGTCTTCTTTGTCTTTATTCTGCAATGAAGCATTTTCCTCCGTTTCACCTTTGTAGTATCAAATTGTGTATCGTCAGATGATGCGAAATTTAATGCACTTGCATCTAATTAATTAGTAGATACGTAAATGTTATAGTAAATATAATAGTGCACCTATAGCTGTAGCTACGATAGGTTTATTAAATCGAGAAATGTGGAACCTCTATCTCAGTGAACGTGAACCAGAATCCACGACGACTGATCATAGACCAATGCTGAAACAGCGAGAAGATAGTGGAAATCAGATGAAAATTACGAAACCACTGCGGGACCCGCATTCTCGAGTCTCCACAGAAACATTCTCATTGTCAGAACTCTTTAAATTTAAATCGCTCATGATCCTCGTAGATAGCAAATTACATAGCCGGTCATCTGGCTACCTTCTTTTACCAACGAGCAAAGATTTCGCCAAAATTGGACACGCGCCGTTCTACGTAGCAATCTGCTGATTGTAAATTCGACCGTGAAACGTCTTCACTGGGTGTTAGGAAACGTCGAATGGAGTTTTCGTATCGATATGGAAGGAATCGACGAACGAAACGAGGCCATTGTTGATTTGACCCAGTTTCCCCTAGAAATTTTCTAGCTTCTCATGGCGATTCGTCTGGGCTAGGGAGATTTTGGTAGAAATTGAAACGAAGAAATTACTATAATCTGAGATGTAACTGAGATGTAATCTGATATACGTGTCAGATTCAGAATGGATGTTGTGTTTAAAATTAATCGCCAGAGTAAGTGGTATTGCGCTCCTTTGACGACAGACCAAAAACTATTTGGTTGGCAACTCGAAAATTCTCGCTGGTGTAGATATCCAACTGTGAAGCGCAATAATAACCGTTTGCTGAATTATTTGAAGTGGTGAATTGCGGATCTCACTTTTTGCGATTTTTATAACATTCGGTTATCAGGTTTACGTATAGCATCTGTAGGTGCTATAGTTGCTTGTTTTTCGATTGCTCTGCGATGAAGTAACAGCCCGTCATGATTTGAAGGTTATCCGTACTATCAGTAATCATCAGCTGCTAAGTGAATTCATTGATCTTGCGACTATTGTGTACGAACGTTTGCTTCATCGTAGTTGGGCAACAACGTTACCGCAAATTGGCTCAGTTGCATCATTGTTCTTGATGATGGAACGTGCTTGTCATCTGTTTAGACGCACCTCATCGCTGCTAGTTATCCTGCTGCGATTTCCATCTCGATTTTCTTCGATTTCGCGCAAATTATTTCTATTTCTTGTGTATAGGTTATATTGGGTCTGTGTTATATTGGGTTGGCAACTAAGTGATTGTGGAATTTGTCAGTGCCATCTAATGACAAAATCAACAACCACTTAGTTACCAAACCAATATATCTTCTTCGGTTGATTACAGAAAGTATAGTATTTTGTGTGTAATTTGAGTGATATCGAAGGACGAGTAGCTTTTAAAGAATATGTTTCTTATATCATTTTCCTGAGTCTCTTCGAAGGTCGTTGATGTCTTTTCCTTGCGTGTTGCAGCTGACATTAAGATGCAAAATTATACAATCTCGAAATAATTTTCAAAAATAACAAAGAATCTTTTCTGGCGTATAATTTCATCGTAAAATTTTCGTTTATAATACACGCGCACAAACAATGGCAACACTGTAAATTTGGCTAATGCTTTGTACGAATTTCTGTATAAATATAACAACATTCTACGTGAATTTTAGATTAAGTATGAAATTAAAAGTACTTAGAATTGTTTACAATATCCCTTCAATGACGTTATATCTTTTTAACTATCCTTTTCCAACATATTGAAGTTCGGAAAAATCAAAGTCACCGACCAATTTGTGAAGTATTTGGTTGGCAAGTAAGTGATTGCGATTTTTGTCAATGCCACCTAGTGACAAAATCCGCAATCACTTAGTTGCCAACCCAATATTAGCAAAACTTGTCAAAGTCGAATGACACGACAATATTTGTCAACCCAAAGTTTCCTCGAGAGTTAACGTTTCTATTAGTATTAATAAATATAGTATTAAGAGTTAAACGTTATGGCGTAACATATTTTAATCTAATGCAGTTTTCAGGAAAGCTACTAAAAATTCACGTATTCACCTTCTCATGTTGAAATTTAATATCCCCGGAAGAGGGCGTCCTTTGTACACTGATCACGTGATCCTTCATTCTACTCGCATAATTTCCCTCTTTCCTTCTCGATCCTCTAATTTCCTCTAATCTGTTCCACTTTAACCCTGCACGCGTATCATCACCCAGCCAGATTCATTCAAAAGTTAAATGAACTCGTTTACAGAATTTTATCTTGACCGTGCGCGTTTCGGTAACATTTATCCCGAACATAACCAAATTTATTCCCTTTGTTTCCTTCTCTGGTCGGATGTGATTTCAAGCCAACAGCCAGTCGCGTTCTCCTTTCACTCTGCTTCTCCTCCCTTCTGTCTCTTTTATCTCATTTCTCCCTATCCTTTTCTCATTCCAACCGATCGTCTCGTCGTCAACGTGCCATTGATCGAGAGAGACCGAGGTAATATCCGTTTGAGGAATCAGCACGGAAGCTCCGCCAGTATCTCTGCTTCCGGTGCAGACGTTCGATCCCCTTTGATCGCGCATTCTTTTTGCCCCGCCGTCTGTTTATTTATTAACCGAACGGATGAAGGCTCTTTGCCTGGTGTCATATCTCCTTTCCAACTTCCTCTTTCGCATCCAAGCAAATAGGAAGCGAGAGAATGTGTTCTCGTGTGGTTGGAGGATGTGCTTCGGTGAAATGTTACTTTTGTAACGCGTGCGTGCGCGTTAGTAGACTGTGCTTGTGGTTAGGTTAGGTTGTTTCGATTGAATTTGAAATTGAAAAGTGATTTATGGTTTTTTCGCAGATGTTTGAAGGGAAAGAGTAGTACTGTGCCTGTTCACGTAGCGTTGTGTGTTTGTGAAATGTCTAGAGTTCATGGATTTTAGTTTTAGATCTTTGAAAGCTGTTTAACCTTTTACACTGCTATGTGGAGTGTGACTTGACATCAATTTTTATCTCAGCAGCTCCTTTGTCGAGTCCCACTCGATATTCTTTCATGTTCCACTTTTTTTGTGATTGTTTCAAAATATATCATAACTTAAAAACTAGAAAATACAACAATAGTGTGAATAAAATTGCTATTTAAGTGAATTTCTTTCTTCTTTTATCTATTTAAATTGTCTTACTCTTTAGTTAAAGTAGATTTCAAATAGAACACTTAAAAGCGTTAACAGCTGCTGGTAATGAAATAGAAATAAAATTCGCAGTGCAAAGGGTTAAAGGAAGAATATTGTAAAACCGTAAAATACGGTTTTTCAGGCAGTTCTATTACGCTTTCCAAGGAATTCTGTAAATACAACAAATTAAATTTAAAAGATACTGTTTGCCACGCTATTATCTTTCTCTGCTTTTCAATGTATGCGATTGATCGCTGTAGCTTCTCAACAGCTATCGTCTCAGTATATTATAGTTTTTTAATGTTGAGAAAAAATGTTGAAAAATTGTTTATTTAAAATGCTGGAACAGGTGACAAGAATACGTGGTAAGTATTTTAGTGGATCTGTAAAAGCGAAATAATAGTGAAATTAGGAGGGCTGGCATTTTTATTCGAACGTAAATACTAGCTAATTCACGAGAACAATTACGAACCTGTCCCTGGGTCAGTCGTAACCCACCACCCATTAACGTGGATAATTTCATTACTGCTGGCTGCACGATCTACAATTATGAGCCGGTCTTTTGCTTTCGTGCGCGATTCCATAGTCGTTGTTAAATACATTGGCGTAGTTCTCGTATTCTCTCTGGTGCGATTTAAATCGAAAAGAAATGAACAATTGCTATTGGCTAGTTATCAAGCATGTTACGCGGAATTATGTAACGTGTGAAACCTGTCAGAAAATGTAAATGTATATGTTTCTGTCTATAGTTATAATTAGCTGGCACAAGTGGCACAGATATGGATTTTACGCGTTTCGTAAAATTACGATATTACAAAATGTGAACGTAGAAAAGTACGTTGTTCGAGGTATGCATTTGTCGTTTTCATCGAACGTTCTCTTCTGCTGAATAATCGAATGATGTTAATGAAAAACGTTTATTAACGTAAAATGTAAATTGCAAGCTCGAAGGAAGCTCGCCCCTAGAATTGCACCGTGTTTCGTCGAATTGCAAACGTTTCGTTTCTCTGGTATATTTAAACAAATACTAGTGAAAATCCTAGTAATTAATCGTGCAATCTTTTTACCCATTTTAGAAATAAAAATTAAAGAATTTTTTAATTAATTAAAGAATTATTTAGATTAATTAATTATTTAAATTAAAGAATTATTTAAAGAAATAAAGAATTTCAGAGGAATGTTTCGATTTCAATTAGAATATACCCCTTTTTTTCTTCACGATTATCAAAATTTAGAGCTTCTCTAGAGCTTTATGAAATAAAAAGGATTCCTTTCGATTTGATATTTCATGAACGACGAACGAGATGAAGTTCTGAATATTCCGCAAGTCTGTTCGCTCCGTTCTCAGTTTTTCAGATGTCTGGCAAAGATATCCACCGTTACATCCGCCTTCGCTCGTATTTACAACGCCGTATACGAGCGTGTGTTGCTATTTCATGTGTGCGTTATTCGCGACACGTTCAACGGGGAGCGGCATTACGAATCACGCCAGCTTCCTTATTCAATATCCGAGTTCGACGACGCTGATGTCGCGTGATAGGCGTTCCTTATTCGCTTCAAGAACTTCCTGGACAGGGATATCTATCTAATACAGTAGCATGCAAAAGTTTTACCAGCTACTGAATAAAATTGTTTCGTTTCACAAATGAATTTAAGAATATTTGATAATACTTTATTATTAATATTATTATTTAGTTTGAGAATTGGCAATTATTTGAAGAAATATATCGATTTCTTTGCAACAATTAATTTTTGTCAACTTTCTTTTTAACGATAATTCTGAAAGAAAAATGCTGCTGAATAAATTTGTTAATAAGTCAATTTGTGTTTATTACGCTGTTTTCTTGTTCAAATGTTCTTACGTATTCTGTAAGATTTTGGCTGCTTAATTTTGAAATATCTCGTTTTAATTCGTATAATACGAAGCATTGGATAAAAAGAAGAGATATGATGAAATTTTGAAATATTTAATTTTACAATCATTCGTATCACACGTAACACGCATTACAAAATATAATGAAATACCATGAAAGCAATATAAATGTTGAGAATTGTCTTAATCGGCGAAATAAATGTATAGCAACACTTACAATTACCTTTAGAATTGATATCAAAATAGTTTCAGATTTATTTAATATGTGATTTACAAGATATTCGTGGATACACATTTGCACGCGTCTCAGCACTCTATTTATCTCGCCATCTTCTATACCACACTACCAACGGAACCGTTGTATTCATTTCTTTTACGAGGCGCTGTGCACGCACATACTGCACACGCTCATACTCATATATGTGTGTCACTACTACGTTAACTTAGTGTAGCACACAAAATTACACATATCTCAATAATAACCTCTCAACAATATGGTCTACTACTAGACTAGAACTAACTACTAGAACTAACAAAAATTGGATCGTGCAATTCCAAATCCATGAATTAAAAAAATATAAAATGTACAAGCATCGTCGAAACGTAAAAAAGAAACACATCTAATCTTGTTCCTCTAATACTATCTTTCTTCTTCTAATTGCAAATCAGAAAAGAGGTACGACTCGTTCCACTTATCTGAGGACCATGTTTCACAGAAATATTCTGTGCAAAGGCACGGTAAATGGAACGTGGCCGGTGAAAATTGTTTCATCGTGTAAACGACCTTCCTCGTTCCTAGTTTCTTTCAATTTTTACGCAGTCCGAATAAAAGGGACTGCGTGTAATGCAAGCACACGGAACGATTTTGGTAACTGGCGCGATCTTGATGATAATTAACCGCATGTATGCTGGTCGAATATCGACGGCTGCCATATTCGCTGCATTAACTTCCTACTGACGTAGCAATGGAATAACGCGCCATATGAAACGGCTGGTAACGGATGTTGATTGTTTCGAGCGCTCATTGTTTCAGTCAGATCAGATGCTTGTAAATCAAGAAGCTTTCGATACTTTGGATATAAAAAATAATTAATCGTTGCGAAGAGAAGGAGATACGAGCCTCTCAGAAGCTGTTGAGTTGGCAACTAAGCGATTGCGGATTTTGTCAACACCACCTATTGACAAAATCCGCAATCACTTAATTTCTAATCTAATAAATCAATCAACTCCACTTCTCAAATTCGTTTCAAGCTTCACCAATATAATCGTGACAGTGCTGTATCGTTATAGCAACGATGAAATTTTTCTAAATGTTTCATGCAACGCAGAGCTTGCATAAATAGTGAAATATTTTCGCGAGCCGCGGTATATTGAAACTTTATAGTGGAACTGTGTAAACGTATGTCACAGCTTATTTACGTTTTTCGCGAAAATAACAAATAGTACGCTATACACCTTGATGGTTATAAATGTTTATCATTGGTGATATCCGTGGTTTAGTAGTGTGCCACGTTAGTCATAGACGAATGCGTTGTTATGACATTCAGTCGAAATGAATTTCAGCGATGAACTATGACAGCAATCTTAGACTTCCTCCACGATAATTACTTCTATCAATCTCTCAGTCTTCTAATAAAAACACGTAACATGTTGTAACTACCAGAGATAAATGTATCACCACGTAAGCAGCCTGAAAAAGTGAGATAAACGGCCTTCCGCTACTTAATCACAAATGCAATATTATTTGTTCGGCTATATTTTTCGTCAAACGACTTTTCTTCCTTACCGACGCGCTCTTCCCTCAAAAAACATCTTCAACTGTATTACCATAATTGACGCTATTTATTGTGTTGCCAACTAAGTGATTGCGGGTTTTGTCATTAGGTGGTATTGACAAAATCCGCAATCACTTAGTTGCCAACCCACGGATCGTCAACGTGAAAATGTCAAAATGTCAGAGTGTACGTGTATGTCATAAAAAATGTCACAATATCTCGCAGTCTAGCCAGGAGGGAAATTTCCAACGACGTATTTTTCCTCTCTTTTTTCCGGTCCATTTCGGTTCGATCCTGTGTTCCCGGAGGCGGAAGCGGCTTCACACGGTCCGCACAGTCAATAGCGCGGTTCAATTTTTGAAGTGTACACATAATATATGGAGATACGTAGGTAGCTGCCAATTTACCGGGGGTCTGGACCTGCGATCCCTTCGTTCTCCACTGGGAGGTGACTTCGACCAACGCGATGCGCGATCCGGAAAAATAGCAACGTCGCATAGCGCGGCATTTGAACGAGGACAGGGGACGAAAATCAAAATTCGCTCGCCACGTTCGCAGAACGTTTAAGAATTTCAAATACAATTTAATATAATTAGTAATGCATTATTATTAAATACATATTTTTACCTATATATATACAATATAAATAAATCTGTTCAAAACCTTTAAAAGTAAATACTATTGTATTATAAAATACAAACCTCTAATAAATACAATATAACACAAATATATTCTACTTATAAATAATTTCATTTATATATATGTATATAAAAATTTATTTATGAACTTTAAATTTTTTAATTTTGGTTTATTTTTATATGACAAAATTACATTATCTACAACATTATTGCTCATATAATATTCATATTTTTTTTTTAATTTAACCTACTCAACAGAGCTATTTATTTATATAAATATAATTAAATATAAATATACACCTCGCCTTGTTATTCATATGAAATAAAAATCTAAAATACAATTTAACATAATTAATAATGCATTATATTGCAAACGTAATGCCTTTCCCACAATGAACAATTTGTTCACACAAAACGTCATTATCGCACGTGAAAAATGATTAAAAAACCGAAGTATGTTGTCGATTATAATCGACTGATGGGAACTGTGGAACGAATCGCGATACCAGCGCCAGATTTCCGATGTTGGCCTATGTGTAACACCATGTTTCGAAAAATACCACACGCAATACCATTATTAAAGCTATTTAATTATATAATTTATAATGTATATAATGTGTAATTAAATAATTTATAAAATATAAAAAAACATAAATTATATACAATTATATTATATCATATCATATTATTTATATTGTGTAATGTTATTTGTTTGCAAATTGTAATTATTAGCTTGGCAACTAAGTGATTGCGTATTTTAAATAACAAGGAAGATTCAAAATTTTTGCTTAAAAATATAACTTTATTCAATTAGGTATTTGTTGAGATATGTATAATTTTCTGTGCTGGACTAGGTTAAAGGCGTAATAGAGATACTTGTATGTGAATATCAGTATGTGGAAGTATGTGTGTCCGAAGCGTCTCGAAAACAAATGAATGTGAACTCTTCAGTCGGTTAAGAGTCGTCGAAGAGACGGTTTACAGTCGGGTATAGAAGAAAGTGCTGAGACGCGTGCATGTGTGTGTCGTTTTGTTCATGAAATAAATATATCATTGTTTTAATATTAATCCTCAGTATAAATTTAGTGTTCCTATAACATTATTTCGGCCTCAAAGATCCACAATTTTCAATAGTATTATCCGTTTTCGTCCATCACCTTTTGCTATCTTTCAGGCGGTGTCATAATTCCATGTTCATAAAACTTCTGATTTTTCTCAGCAAAAAATAAATACTCTGTTTCGAGGAAATTGCTCTTCTTCGAAAAACACCGTCAGAACAGCTCGCTGACGATCCTTTGTTAATAATAGAAATATCTTTAATAAAATAAAATATACTACCCAAGAGAATACGATTATTGTTATTGTTGTTATTAGCGCGAAGCTGCACCTATCCGACGCAGTTGCGAAATAAGAAACGTTGGACAACTGAATCAGTCGGATAATACGAGCTCGCCAATTCTTCCTTCTTTCGCTTATCATTCGTATTTATCATTCGTATAATTCGAGTTAATTCTCATATAACTGGATTTCGCTGAGCTGAAGTTCGTAAATACTAAGACAAAGACTTCTATCCGCATAAGCGTGACCGTCACGTGACCTGAAGTCGAGTAATACGAATTGAAAAACGTATCTGGTAAATCGGACATTGCGGTGACATAAGTTTGCATAAGCGCAGTTCTACTTATTCTAATTATGGTTATGTTGACCAACACTGGTTTCACAGTATTCAGGTGTCAATTCAAGGACGTTGTGGAGAGCGCTAATGAAGTAGTTTCTTCAGGGCAGAGAAAATGCGAGGATTGCATGGAGGATTTGAAAAAAGGGAAGAAAAAAGGCAACGTTCGTAGGCAACGTTTGCATGTTTGCAGGTGGTTTTGACCCAACGTCGGAATTTCGCCGAGTTCAGCGTTTCCCGCGGAAACTGCCTTTGTCAATCGGCAACCGGCATTCGAACCGGATTGCCCCTTAAGAGGAGCGAGCTTTTTCATGTTCCCTTGATTCAACCTATGTGTGCAGACCTCTATGCCTTGCTGATCACGCTTTCGAGACAAAAACGTGGGAATTTCTGTCGACCCAGAGCTTTCGCTTGCACTTCGCCTCAATTTCCATCGAAATTCCACGTATTTTTGGTCTGGCAGAAATGACAATCGAAAATTTGGCAATTTAATGATCTGTGGCGGTACTCGGCAACAATGTGTATCGCCGAAGCGAAGTGCCTAATGAGTCATCAATATCCCAACGGTCCTTCCGCCGAATGTTCGAGAAGGAAGCGTGCATGGCAACGGTCGCGAACGCCTAACAAACGCGTGAATAGTGGGGATATTGAGGGACGACGGAAAGAAAAGAATTGAATCCGATCGACAGTTAGGTTCGAACTAGAAAGCGATAAAGTCGAGTTGTAACCGGGCGGCGAAACCGGGAGCGATACGCGACGCGATCTAACGAAGACAGTTGTTAATAAATATATATTGTTGACCTAAACACCGAGTGATTATTTAACGCACTACACCCAGTATCACCTCAGATCGTTAAACCATTCTATTCTGTTCTATGGAATATTTTGCTTCTATAAACCAGTTGTTTCGTTGGAAAAGTGGAATATCTTTATGTCGAAGAATACTCTGATTTTACAGTGTAAGATTTCTTTTTTAACACATTGTTGACTGGTCACGAGTTAATTCGTGTTTTCATGGCCAAACGTTACCGACCTGCCACGAGTAAACTCGTAATGCGTTTCTTTTTCGCATCGGCGTCGTTTTCTCAGCGCGCTGTTGGAGATGATACGGTGCAATTGTTGGTCAGCATACCTCAAACTGTGTCTCTCGCTTGTCAAGTCAAGTTGCGTTCTTTGTTGTAAAAAAATGTCAACGATGACGGGACATACCAATGAAGAATATTTCAATGAATTATACGCGGATGTTTTATCTGATTGTCCGAGTGATTGTGAATCAAATTGTGGTGACTTGGAAAATGATACTGTAGTATCAGTATTTTACTAAACACTTTAGACCTGCAGTATTTTACGAAAAACTTTAAAGTGGTCCAGAAAATTAGCATTTTTTCTGATAAACTGCACCTTGTTCGATGCATGTAAAATGTACTGTATCTATCTGCCAGAAAATAAAACAAGATACAACAAATTTCTACTGGAGAAGTAGTTAGAAAATGGAAAACTGTGGATTCCAAAGAATGCAGCATTGCACCTGACATTTCTCGAATTTCTAAAACAGCTCCTTATTATAATGATGCATCCTTCACTGATTCCTTTACTAAAAAATAGTCACTGGCAGAAAAACAAATCAGACTAGAGCGTGTAGAGTATGCTGTTCAAAAGGAAAACTCAGAAACTAAATATGTTTGCAAAAGTTGTTGTGTACCATTACACGTAGGTGATTGTTACACTGTTTATCATAGGAAAAAGAAATATTAAAAGTTGAATAACAAATAGAATTTATTAAAGTTTATTTATATTGTTTTACTTGCACGTTCAATTAGGAAATAATAGCCGATGACGTGAGATAAATTCTCAGTAAAATTGACGGCCAACAATGTGTTAACAAATCCTACATTTCGTGTAAATGTAATATGTTTGGAGCTAATTAATTAGCATATAAAATACCGCAATAAATAAAGTGGTGTACAAATGTTTTTTGTAGGCATCGAATGTACTTTTCGAAGAACATGCAGTCGTCAGATCGACTATCTTAGCTTGCAATATTCTCGTAAACGCGCTCCTACTTACACAAACGATAGGAGATCTCGTTTCAAGTTAATGATTCGGGTCGTTCAAACGATATATTTCTTCTTTCTTTTTTTTGCATCGATCAGATGAAAGTTGGACGCTTGAGAAGTTTCATATGAAACCACGGGGCCGCGGTGTTCCATTTGCTTTCATCTTGAACTACTTCTTCGCCTTGATATTTCAGTAAAAAGTTGTTTGCGTCAAAGTTACT
The DNA here is from genome assembly GCF_000188095.3 of Bombus impatiens. Taxonomy (NCBI): domain Eukaryota; kingdom Metazoa; phylum Arthropoda; class Insecta; order Hymenoptera; family Apidae; genus Bombus; species Bombus impatiens. The sequence goes on along the minus strand of NT_177118.1, from coordinate 92,663 downwards.
TGCTTCTTCCTGTCTTTTTTTTTCTTCGATTGTCAACAATCCGCATCGTTCCATTCTAAACCGTGTTCCCAGCCAAAACGTTTCATATTCCGGGAGTAATTCCTTTTCTTAAGCAACGAACGTCACCTTTTACTTTGAAGGATCGGTCGACTTCAAACTTTCCCCTTGCAAAATTTCACACCAATTTTTCATTTGAAATTTTTTGGCAACTCCGCCCCCTTATTTCTATTTTCATTTTTCCTTTCTTTTTAAATACTTGAACTTTCCTCGATTTAATCGATTCACAGTTGACACGATTCTTCGTTGTGAAATTCCCTTTACGTAGCTTCAACCAACTAAAATCTTTTTAGTTGCGTTACATGTAGTATCAGTTGTCCGTTCGAAGCCATAAAAGAACAAATGCTACCATATCATTCGGTGGTTCGAAACTAAGCTTCGCAGGTTAAGGAGTTTCCCCCACTTCGTCTTAACTATAAGTCGTTCTTGGAATAGGCGAAGTGATGTTGAACGGTCAATTGATTTCGGACGCGCTGTACCGAACTCTTTATCCCAATTACAGTTTCCACCAGGCACTTCAGGAATTCTCTTCACGGAATTTCGTTTGATCGTGAACGAACGTTGGTCAACCAATTTTCCCAATTTTACAGTTTCACGCCGTATTTACGTATTGACGATTATGTTAAATTCTACCAACAATATGTATTAATAAACAAATTGTGTAGCATGAATTGCCGTTAATAATATATTAACCCAATAGGTGTACAGTTATTACAATAATAATAATAATAATAAAACAAATGTATTAATAAAATGATAGTACATCGCGAAAGTATTAAATGCAAATATTATATATCGCTACTTACTCATTGGTTTTAATGGTTTTTTAACGATTGTCTCAAACAGCAATTCTCCTAACGACTCCCTCACTTCTAAAGATTGTTGTATTTTATTTGTCTACAAAAATAAGAATGATAAATGTACAGATTGTATTGGGTTGGTAACTAAGTGATTGCGGAGTTTGCCATTAGGTGGCATTGACAAAATCCGCAATCACTTAGTTGCCAACCTAATATATAGCACTGTAGACCGTAAGTCTCACACTTTTTGGTATTCGTTTTAAATACTATTGTGCACACTTTTACGTTACTGTTCCTGAAACGACATCCTAACATCAAGTGAACGTGCGATTATTTTCATTTGGCAATGACGTTTACATTCGGTGCAAAGGAAAATGAAAAACTATCAACAGTGTTACAGCGTTCGAATACTTTTGTGTGAAGATACAAAATTGTTTTAACAAATTAGTTTAGTACACCTTATTTTAATTAATAATTGAAATTTAATATTGATATTGAATATTTAATAGTAATTGAATAATAATTGAAATTTGTAAGTCTAAGCATTTGAATATTTTCGTGAGCCACTGTATATATACAATTTACTGTTTTCTCACGTGCAGTTAAATTTTTACTCGATTATCATCGTTTATGTTTAAACGAGATCCGATTCATGGTACACGGTCATGGTACACGATATAATGCGCTCGAAATTTCCAGCTTGAATATATTGGAAATGTTGGAACTTTGTTTAAAATAGTTAGAAATTAATTGAAAATACTTGTCATAATACAAATGTCACGATTGCCACAATTGTGCACAATGACACAGATAGTTGTAAATAGCATGAAATACGATTTCACGTGAGAAAGCTCGAGGCCAGGAAATATATCGCGGTGGTGCGACTTTCGTGAATCGCGCATAAATACGCAGACGTATCGGAATATCCAATTGGCCCAGGGGAAGTTAATCGGACGATACGTCCCGTTGCCAACGGGGCTGATCCGCAACCGCGACGACCGCGAATGGAAAATCCCCGTAAAAAGTAGCGTAACCCGCTTTGCCCTATCAGTCGCGCGACTATTCCCAGCTGTAAATCCATTTTTCTTCCTTGCTCTATCGTTCTCTATCTGCATTAACCCCCTCCTTTTTATACGAAAATCCCGTTTTAAACGGAAATTTCACAAATTTCAACGACGAATTAATCTGTTAATTAGAGAACACGAGTTACCTGGTCTGACTCGGATTCATAATCTCTTATAACCTCTTAATTCATCGTAATTTCTCTATTTTCATCTGCTATATTTTAATATATTCGTTCATTTCTGTTTCCAAGTGAATTTTACATTTGGTGTCCATTCGGGGAAAAAGGATAAGACGATGCAAGCAGTTTTGATGATCAATAATAATGTTCTGTGAGAAACGAATAATATTGTGTTACTTCAAGTTAATTAACATCGTATATACTTTATAAATGTTTTAGAGAGTAATATTTATTTAGTTCTATTAGGTTACTGGTAACTAAGTTATTGCAGATTTCGTCAATACCACCTAATGGCAAACTCCGCAATCACTTAGTTGTCAACCTAATAAACTGAAGCGCAAGGATAGTTGCGATATAGAATTGGTTAATCGGAAATTGAATTTTCAAATATTTTTCTATAAATGGATAACAAATGTTATTTATCACGCACCTCGCCTGTGGCCTTCGTTTACGTTTAGAAAAATCAACAGTAAAACGTATGTGAAAGTGATTTATCCTTCTTTGTTAACTCCTAACCTCAATGTATAGTTATTTTTTTATCAAATAACTGTTACCAGACCATTTACTGTTAATTAAATTTCATTTTCTAAAGAAATGGAGAATGGTAGATATGGAGTTTGTGCTCTTAGGGTATTTCAAAGTCGACGAGGTTATTCGAAGACACGGAAGGTGCGCCTGAGGATACCAGCCGGAGTTTAATTCGAATAAAGTGGGACGGTTAGGAAAATGGTACCGGGCAATTTCCGTTTTTCGTGAGATTAGCATCTACCAGATGTCGAACTGCCCGTCCACGGTTTTCATTAAACTGGATCGTTCGGCTAATGTGCAGAGTTTCGAGGCACAGCGATGCCTTATCTTAACGCCATTTCAAAGTCTGGAATTTTTACTCAAGATTCCTCGATAAAATTGCTCCTATCGTTCCTTGCAGTTGCCCGGTTTCTACATTTGATGTTTAATGAGAAAATTTAAGTCTCTGACTTGTCTAATAGAATTTTTAAATGCATCAGATAAAAATGTATATATTGGGTTGGCAACTAAGTGATTGCGGATTTTGCCATTAAGTGGTATTGAGAAAATCCGCAGTCAGTTAGTTGCCAATCCAATACACATTTGGCACAATCTAGCGCAGTCCTTAGGATATAAACACGCTTGGGCTTAATTAATTAATATATAAATGACGCGATAAGTACAACAGTGTAAAAATACATAGTCTATATAGCTTCTGTTGAAGTAACTACTTCGAGAAAAACTCTACATCTTTATTTATGAATATCTGTGACCTGGAGACTGCTATTGTGCAGAAATATTCTAAATAAGGTGCGATGCATATTATTGTACCCTTGAGTATACATCATGTTTTGGGTTGCAAGGTCTAGGAGCAAAGGAACTAATAAACAGATTTCTATTTATGTTCCTGTAGCCTCTGGCCCAAGCTATAAGCTTAACTTTTTTGATAATGTCCTTTTGCTATAAATATTTGAACGTGCTCTCTATCATTCCATTGTCTAGTAACATTAAGAGAGTAAGGATTTGAATCAACATAAACTTATACATTATACTTCTACTTCTACTTACACCTTTAATTATTTCAATATACTTTTCTATTACAAATTCATTCACTGGTTCTTCAATCAGTCAACCTCAACCTCAACAGCTTCTATAAAAATTCATTTTTTATCATATGCTTATATGAGCACTGAATAGATCTTATTATATTTATTGTTGGTACATTATACAGTATGATATTGTTATGTATATTTATTGTAGATACAGTATATACTACTAAATAAAAATTTATGATTGTATGAAAAACTTGGCCAAGCAAAGTTATACTATCTCAAGGTTACATATGTAACAGTGGGAAGAATTCTTTCACGAGTTTCCAAGATCATTGGTATATTTTTAAATGGAACCGTATGTATGTTTTTGTCCATCGATTGATGTGTTTTTTAAATCTCCGTACAAAAGCATCGAAGTAGCGTTTCAAACTACATAGTATAGGATTTTTTTATTTATTTAGAAATATTAGAAATTAGGGTTTCCAATGATTTCTATCCTATATGATAAATTTATTGATCTATAGATTTATTTTCAATGGATTAAACAGAAAACAATGGTTATTTAACGTGAACTAAATACAGTAATGTGCTATAATTAAGACAACTAATAGTTTACAATTCATAACAACTCAGCAACTCAACTCTCCACTCCTCATAACTCGACTCCTCATCACTCGACTGTCAATTCACAACTTCACTCCTCGCAACTCGACTCCCCACTCACAACTACTCCACTCGACTCTCCACTCACAACTACTCCACTCGACTCTCCACTCACAACTACTCCACTCGACTCTCCACTCACAACTACTCCACTCGACTCTCCACTCACAACTACTCCACTCGACTCTCCACTCACAACTACTCCACTCGACTCTCCACTCACAACTACTCCACTCGACTCTCCACTCACAACTACTCCACTCGACTCTCCACTCACAACTACTCCACTCGACTCTCCACTCACAACTACTCCACTCGACTCTCCACTCACAACTACTCCACTCGACTCTCCACTCACAACTACTCCACTCGACTCTCCACTCACAACTACTCCACTCGACTCTCCACTCACAACTACTCCACTCGACTCTCCACTCACAACTACTCCACTCGACTCTCCACTCACAACTACTCCACTCGACTCTCCACTCACAACTACTCCACTCGACTCTCCACTCACAACTACTCCACTCGACTCTCCACTCACAACTACTCCACTCGACTCTCCACTCACAACTACTCCACTCGACTCTCCACTCACAACTACTCCACTCGACTCTCCACTCACAACTACTCCACTCGACTCTCCACTCACAACTACTCCACTCGACTCTCCACTCACAACTACTCCACTCGACTCTCCACTCACAACTACTCCACTCGACTCTCCACTCACAACTACTCCACTCGACTCTCCACTCACAACTACTCCACTCGACTCTCCACTCACAACTACTCCACTCGACTCTCCACTCACAACTACTCCACTCGACTCTCCACTCACAACTACTCCACTCGACTCTCCACTCACAACTACTCCACTCGACTCTCCACTCACAACTACTCCACTCGACTCTCCACTCACAACTACTCCACTCGACTCTCCACTCACAACTACTCCACTCGACTCTCCACTCACAACTACTCCACTCGACTCTCCACTCACAACTACTCCACTCGACTCTCCACTCACAACTACTCCACTCGACTCTCCACTCACAACTACTCCACTCGACTCTCCACTCACAACTACTCCACTCGACTCTCCACTCACAACTACTCCACTCGACTCTCCACTCACAACTACTCCACTCGACTCTCCACTCACAACTACTCCACTCGACTCTCCACTCACAACTACTCCACTCGACTCTCCACTCACAACTACTCCACTCGACTCTCCACTCACAACTACTCCACTCGACTCTCCACTCACAACTACTCCACTCGACTCTCCACTCACAACTACTCCACTCGACTCTCCACTCACAACTACTCCACTCGACTCTCCACTCACAACTACTCCACTCGACTCTCCACTCATAACTACTTCACTCGACTCTCAACTCCCACTACTCAACTCGACTGTCAACTCACAACTGCTCCATTCGACTCCTCAGGTGACGACCACACGGTAAAACTGCCAGGCCCCTTAGACCATTTGTCCACGATACTACAATAGTTTAAAAGATATTTGAACCTTAATTTTGTAAAACTTGGCGACTGAAACTTATGTCTTCCTTGTCTTTCATGCACTACATTTCATCAGGTTAAAATCGAAATATCCTTTGAACTACACATATGCCCACATAATTACTATAATACTTTTTTAATTTTTACATAGAGAATAAATAATCACATCCACTGGCGTACAAGTATAAATAGGGTTCTATTCCAACAAAATACCGACGATCATGAAATTTGCTAAAGAAATGAAAAGATTCTTTCTACTATGTGTAACTTTGTCTTGAGAAGTCTCTCCATATGCAACAATACCCAAGGCCGATGTTTAGGTGATCTGATTTAACTGAGACACCCCGTATACATAAATAAGAATCATTACAGATATAAGTATACATGCTTAGAATGGCGTGACTGAGTTTTCAGAACTTCTCTTCGTGTTATAATAGCTAAAGAAATATATATAGTACGTATCTATACCTTTGAATACAATGTATTGTATATGCGTTTCCAATTAACAACCGTTAACCGATATCGTAAACCAATCGTTTATCTGACCAGAGATCAATTAAAACCCCGAGTTTACTGTATCTGAGTGTTTTTGTAGACTCGTTCAATCATTTACGAGCGTTCTTCTTCCTTTTACTACTTGACACGGTTTCATTTAACTGTACCAAATAGAATGCATAAAAATAATTCGCCCATTTTTCACCATCCCTCCATTTATCCATTCTTTTAAATTTCTACGAACCCAGGGACGAAGGATCGAAATTTACTTCTCCATCTACCGGTAATCGAACGAACCGGAATAGCTTCTCGATGACCCGCTGAGGCGGCAGTCCGTAGAATAATTCAAGAGAAACTTGAAAATAATCGACTGCGCGTTAGTTAGCTAGGTTCGGCGAATGCTTTATTCTGGTGCCGCTATTCTCGGCGCATAAACCGATTGAGAAAATAGCGCGAGACTGTGCGGCCGTGGAAGTTGCGGGGATTCAGTGGTTTCTGATAAAGCGACCGGCGTGATTTATCCTCGTCGAGCAGCCGCTACCGTCTCAATTGGTATCGGGTAATTCAGTTACTTTTCCTTAGAGCATTCGCCTTTGCAACCACGGCAACGGCTTATCGTTCTTCTGAATCTCTGGCGTTTCTGCGCCGTCCAACTTCTTAAATTGCTACGGCTTTAATTTACCAATGCCAAGCTGAATATATGTATATTGGCGATAAAGTCGGAAATCTCTGGCTCGCTTGGTAAGAAGATGAGGATATTACAGAGTTTATGGCGGCTCTGGATAATGTCTCCATTCTCGTCTACTTTCTTCCAATAAAGATACGTTCAGAGGGTTCATTCCTTTCGCATTGAAGACAAGAAGCTGTGCATCAGTTCTCAGAAATATTTTGATTATTTTAGTTTCTCTTGCCCATTTATGGCTCGTTAAATTCCACCAGCGAGATTAAAACTTCAACACCCTTCTTCCATCGCCAAGACCCATGCATCGGAAAAGAATTAATTTAAAAGCAGGGTCTTTCTCGTGAATAAGTAAAAATACAATTTGAGCTGGTCCAGATCCGCACGCTAACTGTGTTACCTAATAACTGAAAAACCCCGAAGCCAACGTCGCCTGTCTACTGTTTATGGCCTGACTTCGTCGCAGTCTTTTGTCTACACGCTGTCGATGGCTTCAGTGCTTGAGAAAACTAAAAAAGACCAGATGTAGAGTTTTCTTAGAAGTGGTAACCACTTCAACAATATAGATTTGTCTATTTTATTTTATTTACATTATTTCTTTATTATAGTTATTTTTGTCTTTGTTAGAAATACCGATCAAGTTTCTCGAAATTTCTATGTGTATCATGGAGTCTTTGTTCTTGTTCTATTGGGTTGGCAACTAAGTGATTGCGGTATGGGGTTGGCAACTAAGTGACCGCGGATATATCGATACCACCTAATGACAAAATCCGCAATCACTTAGTTGCTAACCTAATATAATAAATAACGAGACAGAAACATCCTTACGTTTCAATAACGTACATATGTTCTGTTCATAGTAGAAAAGGGAAACAAGTAACAAAAAAAAAGGTATTTGTTAAAAAAGTTAAAAAAGTTGCCAATACTTTCTCGTAATAGGACTCGTTTCTTTTGCATTGAAAGCAACACGCTGTGCGTATGTTCTTGTAGACATCGATTTTTCAATTATTTTAATTTTCAAAGTTTATTTAGTTTCCAATCCTGTTTACTTTCTCGTAATAAACATACGTCCGGAGACTGATGTCTTGGTGTTGAGAACAGAAGAGACTTGGTATATTGAGACTGTGAATCAGTATTTTAATTACTTTAGTATTCCTTCCTTCTTTTTTCTTTTTGTCTATATTTTGTTGATTGTTGGAACGTTGGTCAAGTTGCTTGTCCTAAAATCGAGAATATTACATTGTGAAAAATGTATATAAGAATTATGTAAGTGAGATAGCTGAGGATGCCGATAGTTGAGCACCGCTGCTTTAATATCTTCCATGCAAACATCGTACACGAACCTAATATTGGAACATTCTATGATTTGTATCGTGCATAAGATATTATGGGTAAGAAATCAGCTGAGTTCACTGGACATTTCATTTCCTACCATTTGCAATGCTAGCATTATTGGAATCTTAGAATACGATTCTTACTGGACATGGTTTGTATAGGTTCTGAGAACGTAAAAATATAGCTGCTTATAATACATCTTCCTAACACCGAAAGGCTCATAATAAATCCACAGAGAAGTATTTTCTGCTTGCATTTTGAATCAAAGTTAACAAATTTCAGTGTCATCGAGAAAACTATGTCTTAGTTGCATGAAACCTAATTAAATTACCATCGTTTCTCAGCAGAGATCAACTTTATTACATTCGACAGGCTTCTGGTGTTATTACTCAAAGCTGAGGTGATTAACATTGAAAACAAACTCCTGATTGTTAATATCGAAGAAACACATACTACACGAATTGTCCACGTTTCATACAAAAGTCTGGTATTGTTTTCCAACTGCTCCACACAGTATCTTTTAAACACCTTTGTTTCTTTGTTTTGTTTGTGTCTCTTAAACACCCCTTTTTAACACACTAAACGAATCTTCCCATACTTTTTCGACCAACTGACCACAAACTACATAAGTAAATCCCTAGGAAACAGCACATCTTCCCAAAATCACTTTCTCTTCTTTTCTAAAAATCTATTTCATATAAACATACTTAACAAATAAATTAAACCACTGTATTTATCGCCACTGTATATAATTCACAAATTCGCCATTTAATTAACATAAAATTCTATATTCTAAAATATCCATGTACTCCAAAAGTCTCTAAAAACCTCCCTAGTTCCACTTCTGTTACATTTGGATCTTCTAAAAAAAGTAACTATATCTCGATATCGCCAGTTGGCCACCATTTTAATCAACTCTCTGGCTTTCGAACTTATAGGAAGGGAACGATGTGTTGGATAACGAGCGTGCATCGGGAGGCGGCTCGGCCTGTTTCACAGCCGTAATAAGAAATTTCTCCTAGGGACATTTTACCGGGAGCATCCTAGGCGGCTTTGTGCGCCTTCTATCGTCGCTTTGAGGCATGCAACGGTTCCTAATTAGGCCAAGCAACGCCGTTGCAAGTTTACGAGCCTGTTTTCTTTGCCCTCCTTCTTCGGTTCGCGCATCTGCTTGCTTGCCTATCCTTATCCTGAGTGGCGGATGTATTAGGTTGTCCGAAAGATGTCTTTCTTTTGCAAACGGGTTTTTTACGCACAGTGCACCTTCACACAAACGTGAAACCAAGTCTGTGAAATATCGCGGTGTTTATCTCAACAGAACAAAGGGTGGATCGTACGTCATTCGACAAAATAATATAAAACAAAAACGTTGTGCGTCTATTATTTCCTCTTAAAACGAAAGAAACTTTTCGGTCAACCTAATATTATATCCGCAATATTATGTATTATATTTGCATTTTCTTGGGGAACCGCTTCCGTGGCCATATTCGGTGTAGGAGATCGCGTCAAAGGAACACGGGTATTTTTCAATTAAAATCTGTTACGCGGCCGCAAAGGAGAGACAGGGGACAATGTCAAGGGGTAGAAAGACGCTTGTGAAAGATGGACAGTTCAAGCATTCTATCTTTATTTGATTCGTGTCGCGTGATAGACGTGGAGGAAAATATAGAGTGTAAAATAGAGTGTGAAAATTCTTCTATCGTATTTCTTTCTGTGCTGTTATTTCTGTATTTAGAGGTAGAATAAATATTATTTTATTCTATCTATTATTTTATTATTTATTATTTTATTTAAATCTATCACACCGTTCTGAGCCGCAAAACCTTCATTGCACTTTCTTACATGAACTAGGGATAAAAAACAAAAGAACACCTTAAACCTATCGATTAAATTTATCGATTGTACCTAGAACTATCTTCTAATTACTATTTATTGTAACTAGCGCATCTGCATGTGGATGACGAGCACGAACTCACGTTGTCATTTTCAACATTCTGTTTCTTTCTTCTTCTTTTATTGTTGCGCAGGAATAGTTTATTGAATTTGAAATGAAATTTCTTCTATCGTATCTCTTTTCGTCTTTTAATTGTTTCATAGGAGAAGTTAAATATACTGTTACGACCGTTCGCGGAGAGACGCGATCGCTAGGAAAACGCGTCAGCGAGAGGCGTAAATTCTCGCTACGATTCTGTTAACCCACGCCGCGAAATAGTCGTTCCCCCTTAAGATAACAGAGGTGGTTCAATGACTTTAACACTGTATTAACAGGTTAACATAAAATAATATATTTGACAATAATATGATGAATATATTACAGAAAGTTGACTCGACTTTACAATATCTCTCAACGAATTCGTTAGACTATGCGATTTTGATTTTACTCGTCACACCTCTCGATGTATATCGTTCGACTCGTCAGAAGGGACTGATTGCCTTTCGATCATTTCTTTGTCTTCTCTGGAAGACGACCCCCACTATGCTCGGGACACGCCACCGTTCGCGTCTATGATCACGTATGCCGCCTTCTTGTGTGGTAAACGTAACGGACAAAAATCGACGTTTCTCGAACTCGCTGCTTGGCGACAAGTATGCGTTCGTCGATACATTGTATATGTTCCGTCGGGCAGATAAGACGACCTGCCTGCGACACTGTAGGACCGCGAGCGACGGTTAGAAGTATGACCTGTGGTAAGCCTCGTGGCGTAACAGATACGAATATTCTTCTATGCTAATTCTTTCCGTTCTTTTCTTATTATTTCGTGGCATCGGTTAACTGGGCTTGAAGTTATGAAAATTCTTCTATCGCGTTCCTCTCTTTTTCCTTTTTTGTTAGTTTACGGAAGGAGTTAATTGAATTTCAAGTTATGAGAATTCTTCGACAACATTTCTCTTTTATCGTGTTTCTGATTTTTTACAGGAACAGCGAGAAGGAATAGTTGAAATTGTAGTTGTTGTGATATTCTTCTTGCGAAAGATTCGCATTTTTGTGAGATGGAATTATTCAGTCGAATGTTTTGAGAATTGGCGAGTTTTGAAACGACAACATGATTTCGCTTCAAACTTGAAACGCCATAGTGGAAATACCGCATTCCGCGTATATTTTTATTCTAGCTATTCGAAAAAGTTGAAAGCTCTTTGCTGTTTATTATACTCTCTAGCAATCTTGCGTGATGAAAAAGAAAACGAGGTTATTTCAGTCTGACTAACGAAACAGAACTTGTTTAAAGTAATTATTATGTTAATTATATTATTCAACCATCCGAATTCTATTTTTACTCATTTTCATTGTTACCATACGTCGCAGTATACGTGGCGTTGCAGTATGTGTAGCATACTATAGTTAACTAAGCTAATGAATGTATTTCCATACAGATAGAACGATTAAATTATGAGACTGTTTCATAAACTAACAATAACACACGGTCTAAAAAAAACATTTTCGACTATCGACTATTATTCCAGATTTTTCACATACGCGTCTTCTTTGAGTGTTCAATTAAACAAATAATTTATCTCTTTGTCTTTCTTCGATGATTAATTATCATTATCAACGAACAACGAACAAGTCGATTTTCTAAATTTAAATGGTTCTCTCATAAAACCCTGTTATAAAATTATAAGACTAAAAGCGATTATTCACAGAAGGTTGGCTACGCGATATAATTTTAACAAATAATTCATCTCGACCATAGTTCCAAGGACATTTGTATGGAAATCTCGAAGGGTTCACAGCACATTCTGCCCAAAGTTTCACAGTCTGCGTCGATCGTTTTACAGGTTGCAGATATCTCGTTGGAAGACGATATAACGTGAAACACGAAAGCTGGAATGTGTTTGAAGCTTATAGGTCAGTGCAACTAAACCACTTTTGCCCAAATTGTGCTAAATGCGCTTTAGATCGTTGTTCGAGGTTCCTATTCGTTTATTTATTTCGTTTGATTTCTCGATGGCATTCCTTGGTGAAACCTGCAGAACGCATTACAAGCGCTGCAAGCGGTACGATATTGGGAGAAATTGTAGCAGGCATTTAGAACGGCCACATTGGGCCATCATTTTAGCCCGAAATTGTCCCGTTGCTGCGGCAACACGCCGTTAAATGGTATCGCTTCATTTAGCGCTGCTGGCAAAGATGGCCGCGTGTACATCTAACTGGTTTTATCGAGCTAAGTTTATCGACTGTTCAAACAGTCCTGTTAATCATCCGGACAAACTTATCCACCGAGAAAGATCGATCGGCGATTAATCTTCCTACGATTATCGAGCTACCCGCTTTCAAATCGAATCGAACAATTTCCAAAAGCTTTAAACGAGACAAATTTGTCGCGTGTTCAATCGGTAAATTTTCAATAACGTTTATCATCTCGAATAAAAATTCGTGGAAATAATAAGCAGTTTTTATGCGTCTTTAAATAACGAGCTTGCGAAATATTAAAGACAAAGTAGACTTTGGGCAACAAACTTTGAAAGTTTATTCCACTTCCAACATTTTCTCTTTTGTTTCGGCTAATTACTTCGTAGAGTTACGATTGCGTCTGTGCCAAGATTCCAGTCGCGTCTTCTAGGTTTGTTATAAATTCCACTTTTAATCCCTCTAGAAGCTCAAGTGTCTCATTTTCCCTTAAATTTTCTCGAACTTTCATTTCGACGATCAAAACCCATCTCCGTTCGAATTTTATCAGCTAACTATATCCCTCCCATCAAGAGCGCACGTTGTTCACTCATACACGGCCAACCAACAGCAAAATACTAGCATTCGCAGACGACACGACTAGTCAGGCACACTAATCAAGAAACAGCAGTCACATTACCACAAGAGCACATCAGAAAAATAGAAAAATGGCTACGAGATAAACAAATAAAAGCAAACCCCAGTAAATGCAACCATATTACATTTACACTAAGAAAATGGAAACCACCATATATCCAATTGAATGGTACGCACATAACACAAACAAGGCAAGTTCAATATCTAGCACACCTCTTAGACATACAACTTACATGGAAGCAACATACTAAATCAATTATAGACAAAATACGGATAAAAAGAAGACAAATGTACTGGTTAACTAGTCGAAGTTCTAAACTCAGCATAGAAAATAAACTAAAAATATACAAAACGATAATAAAACCAATTTGGACGTACGGAATGCCACTATGGGGGACAGCAGCAATGAGCCACATAAATAAACTAGAGTCGCTACAATCGAATGTACTGAGAACAACAGTGAACGCCCTCTGGTATGTCAGAAACGAGGATATACGTACAGACTTGAAAATACCAACGGTGAAAGAAGAAATCGGTAGGTAAGCAGAAAAATACAAGGAAAGAACGGCAACACATCCAAACCAGCTGGCTGCTGAAGCGAGCAAAACTCTGATAGAAAGAAGACTAAAAAGTAAATATCCCACTAACCTCACTAAAGAAATAAAATAGTCAAATTCGAAGATGGTATCCCGCTGGGGTTAGTCATCCACTTTTTTTATTTAGCAATAAAGCTAGAAAAATTTACCAAATGTCCAGCTGGACAAATTGTAAAGTAAAAATTAAATAATAAAAAAAGAATATTGTTCGATATCTCATTTCCGCGTCCTAAAACACTCTCCATGCGCGTCATCTCAGCTTTCTGTGTCTTCGTGTCAACGTATCCTCGCCATGGAAGTGCGCCTCTCCAGCGAAAGAAAATCGCGCGAGACGTAAATCGAGGGAACGTGGTTCCTGCAGGCTGAGCAGAGTAAGATATTGATAAAGGAAGAGTAGCTCGGTGGCGCGTTTCCAATGTAAAGTGGGCCGAGACCGGTCGTGTTCCCGCATATAAACCCCGTGTCCCGTACGTGTCACGATTGACATGATCCATCGTTTCGTGTGTACGACGTCGTTTCTTTCCTTTTCTAGACGACAGGGCTGCTTAACCTATTTACTCGCGGAGAAGAACCTGCTCCGCGGATCTTAGCTCGAAAGTCCCTTGTTCGCCGTGATCGAAATTGGATTACAGCCATTTTGATAGTCCTGGTTCGATCAACCATTTGTGCCTTTTCCTTCGCGCCCAATTACAATGGACAGCGAGATCCTCTGTGACCGAAGAAGCGGAACGAAGAAAGGGCAGAGAGTGGGTTGCTGGCAAATGGAAAGCCGGCTTACCCTCCGAAATTACGGCCACTCTCATTATACCGGGCTGGTATTACGTTTGCCCTGGAAACCTAGTTGAATGGGCGGGTTCGATGTGATTGGTGGACAGACGCGTGGCCAGCCTTGATGGAAAAGTGCGTTTGGTTATTGGTTTCGGTGGTTTCCTAGTTTGGGAAGCTTGTAGCAGTATTGGAAGCAAGGGAAGTGTGCTGGGTCGTAATGGATTATCTCGATCTCGCCTGTACTTTTGGCTGCAATTATTCAGATATGTCTAATTTTGTGTGCTACGCTGGATTAGCCGCGTATTAGTGACACACATATATGAGTATAACTGTGTGTGAAGTATGTGCGCAGTGTCTCGTAGAACAGAAGAATGCAACTTATTGAAGTAATTAATTTAAGGAAAACTCTACGTCTTTGTTTTTGTATATCCATGACCTGAAGTCCGCCGCTGAGAAGAAATTAGAATTTAGTGAAAAAATTCGAAATAAGAAGAGGTGCATATTATTGTGCCCTTGAATATAAATGTTGTTTTGGGTTACAAAATGTGGGTTACAATTTTATTGTATTATAACGCTATAAGAGTGCAGATCTTCATCAGCGTACACTATACTTATACCTATACTTGTTTCGATATATTTTTCTATTACAAATTCATCCACTCGTTCTTCAATCAGTCAACTTCAACAATATGATATATTAAATTAATAAATAATGATAACAATTTATTTGATTTTGACCTCATACACTATATCTGTACTTATACTTATGCCTATACTTATTTCAATATACTTTTCTGTTCCACTTCATCCACTCGTTCCTCTATTACTTAACCTCAATAATATCACACATTAAATTAATAACTAGTGATAACAATTTATTTGATTTTGACCTCATACACTATACCTGTACTTATACTTACTTAAATATATTTTTCTATTACAAATTCATCCAATCGTTTCTCTATCACTTAACCTCAACAATATCACACATTAAATTAATAAATAATGATAACAATTTACTTGATTTGATCTCATACACTATACCTGTACTTATACTTATTTCAATATACTTTTCTGTTACAAATTCATCCACTCGTTCCTCTATCAGTCAACCTGAACAATATCATGTATTAAATTAATAAATAATGATAACAATTTACATAATTTGATTTCATACACTATACCTGTACTTATACTTATTTCAATATATTTTTCTGTTACAAATTTATCCAGTCGTTTCTCTATTACTTAACCTCAACAATATTACACATTAAATTAATAAATAATGATAACAATTTACTTAATTTGATCTCATACACTATACTTGTACTTATACTTATTTCAATATATTTTTCTATTACAAATTCATCCAATCGTTTCTCTATCACTTAACCTCGACAATATCACACATTAAATTAATAAATAACGATAACAATTTATTTAAATTTGACCTTATACACTATACCTGTACTTATACTTACTTCAATATATTTTTCTATTACAAATTCATCCAATCGTTTCTCTATCACTTAACCTCGACAATATCACACATTAAATTAATAAATAACGATAACAATTTATTTAAATTTGACCTTATACACTATACCTGTACTTATACTTACTTCAATATATTTTTCTATTACAAATTCATCCAATCGTTTCTCTATCACTTAACCTCGACAATATCACACATTAAATTAATAAATAACGATAACAATTTATTTAAATTTGACCTTATACACTATACCTGTACTTATACTTACTTCAATATATTTTTCTATTACAAATTCATCCAATCGTTTCTCTATCACTTAACCTCGACAATATCACACATTAAATTAATAAATAACGATAACAATTTATTTAAATTTGACCTTATACACTATACCTGTACTTATACTTACTTCAATATATTTTTCTATTACAAATTCATCCAATCGTTTCTCTATCACTTAACCTCAACAATATCACACATTAAATTAATAACTAGTGATAACAATTTATTTGAATTTGACCTTATACACTATACGTGTATTTATGCTTATTTCAATATATTTTTCTGTTACAAATTCATCCAATCGTTCCTCTATCTCAACGCAACCGTTCCGTACGCATAGTGGTAGAAAGATGGTGAGACAAGAGAGTGCTGAGACGCGTGCAATGTGTATCCACGAATATCTTGTTAATCACATATTAAATAAATATGAAATTATTTTAATATCATTTCCTCGTGTAATGTGAGTGTTGCTATACATTTATTTCGGCGACTAAGATCCATAATTTTCAACTGTAATATCGCTGGAAGTGGTCACGTCTAATTGCGTCGTCGAGCATCCGATTGGCCGCTCGATGAGCGATGCCCTGCTATTTCTACGTAGTAAAGAATGGTTTTCTGACGAGAATATTAGTATAGATTACTTTAGTAAATGATTTTGTAGCTTGGAAAGCTTGTACCGCATGGAGCTTGAGAGAAGATGAACGTTCATCCGATTGGTCGTGATGTAATAGATTAGGGTCGCCTTGATCTCTCACGCTTTTTCGGTCGTAACGTATTATTAACGAAGCTAGTCGTTTTCTCTGCATAGCGAAGGCTGATGGAATTGCGATGAAAATATCAAGTGGATAGTTCGTAATTTGAAAAACTTGTACGTTGTGTAGAATTTGAAAGAAGACGATGACGTTTGTTTGATTAGTATTAGTCGCAATAGATTAATATCGCCTCGATTTCACACGTGTTCTCGGTTGTAGCATATTATTGATCGCAGTGCTCGAGTCTAATTATGTCGATTACGTATGTTTTTCGATTGTATCTATCGTGATGATACGTTTTCAATTTTTTTCAGCTTTTTACGGCCATTTGTGAAGAATAAATTCATTTCACAGACTAATCAATGTTAATTAATTTCCCTATTTAAGTACTTGTCAAAATACATTTAGCGAGTTATCATGAAACGAGAAAGACCTAAGAGACAGCTTTGAATTCCCTACACGAACGACAAATTAGTTTGAAATTCCTGCGAGGTTGGATAAACCGATATCGGTAAATTCATAATCACAAGGCGAATCCACGGCTTACCTCATGTCAAACCTAACGCGCCGCAATTCCGATCGACACCGTTCGATCTGAACCGGGTCGAGTTAGTGCGCGTAAGTTTCGCCTCTGTCAGCGTTACGGCTAATCCCGAAAATCCCTAGATTCCTGTTCTGCTTATCACATGTACCTACATGTATCGACGATACGCACAGTAAATCGATCGTGTCTTTCGTTATCTCGCCACGTTCCCCGCCATCGAAGATTCATCGAGTTTCTAAAGATTAATTCGATAACATCCGCTCTTTCTTAGATGAGGAATTTCATATAGTGATAAATTATGGCAACATAATCGACGCTTACAAAATATTAAGACAGATTAAGAAGAAGATTAGGTTATCAATTATTTCTTCACGAATAAACGTTTTGCGTTTAAACTTAATCTTTAAGACGCAGAAAATTGATATCGTGAAATTGAATAGAACGTCTGTTCGCAAAGTATCCGATTTACGGATACATCTTTCTACCTGTGCTGTTGCGAAAACAAGGTTCTACAATTTATGAAACATCTTCAGATACGAGTGTCGTGAGCCTTCAGACGTCTAATCGGTAACAGTAGGTTATTTTTCATAGACATTATATCGATACGATTTCACAATGACAGAGACCGAGATTTTGTCTCAAGATTTATTGGATTGGCAACTAAGTGATTGCGGATTTTGTCATTACCATCTAATGGTAATCAAATTACCATCTAATCAATATCCTGATCCAAGTTCCATGAAGTTGTACGATTTAAAACCTTATGCTACTAAAATATACAAATTTTCCGCGTTTTCACTTATTGTGCAAATAAATTTATTTCAAACTTTCATCGCCCTAAGATTCTTATCAAGTCTCGTGTGTTCAAACGGACGTTGGAAAGAAACGAAAAGCGAGAAAGAATGGGTCAGAACCGCCCCACAGTTGGGCAAAGTACGAGCATGCGGGGCGGTGGTCTCGAGTCAAAGCTGGAAACGGTAATTTTACGAAAGATATGTTTCTAATCGGGCGTTAATGGGCGACGCCGGAAGCGTCCAACCAGCATTCTCCTTGCTCATCCGAAAAAATACTTTCCGCTTCTTGCTTTCCTTCTTTGCGCCGGGTTTTTCCTCTGTTCTAAGTGATTGCGTCTGTTCTTGAAATTGAATCAGGCCACGCTGCAAAAAGGAATGCCGGATAAAACGAAGGAAAGGGTGGTTCCCGCGCGATCGATCGATTTCAATTTGCCAACATCCGTACGATAGAGTACGCCAGAACGATACTTGGTGAAGAGAGAATTCCCTTTTCAACGGTAATTTACAAACTCTTCAAATAAATTCACATTAGTTCGCACGCGTTTTGTTCAAACCGAGACAAACTAAGGTAAGGTTGGCAACTACGCGATTGCGGATTTTGTCAATACTACCTTATGACTTAGTTGCCAACCCAGTACGTATTCTTAACACTTTACCGACCGTTAACGATTCAACAGCATACGCACATCCGACCGGCATCTCAGGCGCAGATTCTCCCCTGGCGCTGGCTCTGTTTCGGTTTACAGTCTCCGATACCATTCTTTTTGTTCATTGCGAACGGTACGTTTTTCAAATTGGTATAAAACGGTGGGAGCTTACAAAGTAATGCAACTGACGCGACTGAGTAAGGTACCTTAGTATTAAATAACAAATTACTGCTCAAATAATGAAAAAGATTGTCGGCGACAAAAAGCCGATTAATAGGCTATCGGTCGGTAATCGTTGGTGACAAAAAACCGATTAATCGGCTATCGATCGGTAAAGTGTTAAGACGTTGAATGACATGCCAGTTTTACAAGGTTTGGCCGTGGCGCCACGATGAATTTCGTTATTATGCGATACATGTAATGTTGAAATATTACCTACAACAGATATGCTACGGTGTATAATCATCATTAATGAATTTATCTCACTGAGGTCACCGGTGACCCCCACGGCGCTGTAGTACAATTTCGTTCGATTCACTTACTTTTTGCGATTGTCAATTATCTCATATTGTTTCTTCGCGTTGCTAAATAATTGTTCTATGTTGTTAGGTCCCAGGATGTACCATAAACCATAATGTATCCCTCGTTCATACTTATTCGGACCAGCAATAATCCTAAAGAACCGTCACAAGATTTAGCATTTTTTACTTTACTGTCAACGTCCTTAATTTCCATTAAACATGTTTCAAGTTGAAACGTACCATAGGGTTACTGTTCGTTAAGATAAAACACGGAACAAGCTGGTTTTTCCCATGTTCGACGGCCACTGATGGAGGGCGCACATAATAGACGTATATTTCATGTATAAATAAAACTATTTTTATATGTTTTATACTGCATTAATTTCGTCATGCCATTGTAGTAACGATGGTAATAATAACAAATTTATAATTATTGAATTTGTTCAAATAATGTATTTCTACTAATCTTGGTGCGCCGGTCACCGGTGACCCCCATAGCATTCGTGTTAATATCGAATGAGACAGAGCGCTGTTCAGATTAGACAAATTACCTACGTTCGAACGATTTGCAACTGTTTTATCGATGTGAACGTGCTTAGTTCATTTGAGATACCCATTCAAAATTCTATATTTGTCCTTATGAAGTCTTCTTCAGATTGGCAAGTTATATGCGTCCAAACAAATGGAAACTGTGTTATCAACGTGAACCTGTCATTTAATTTTAGACGCTAAATATTCATTTAATCCTTAAGTAGTATATTATGAAGTGCTTTAAAATGAAATAGCTCGTTGAAAATTAGCCAGTGATACCAATTCAAAGTTAAAATTCTTCAATCTGAAGCTCGTGACATTTAAAAAGGAAGATGTATAATTATGCTCTGTGATGGACGAAATTGGCGTTTTTATGAAGAATAACTTACGATATGCTTTCTGGCTGAATTATTTCGAACCAGAATTCCAAATACTATAATAAATGAATTATTTCCAATTAGAATTCCAAAGACTATAAGAAATGACAAAGAAAAAGGTGGAAGTAGAAAAGTTAAAGGAAAAAAGAAATAGGAAGTATCGCTCAGCAAAGAAAACCTGGAATACGTTTTAAATTCCTTTCACAGGCGGCCAATCTTTCCAGTTGTTTGTCGCGAAGGTTAAGTAAGTTTACGCGTGCGCCCGATATAAAACTTTGCATCGTTTCATTTTCCTGCGACGGGATTGCAAGAAGTTTGAAACTCGTGGCAAAGTATTCCGAAAGGATCCGCACTCCTTTCACTGGCAACACGATCTTGATTTTAATTAAGCTCTAAGCGAACGCGACGCGATCAAACTTGCGACCTGTTTCCTCTCGCCAAGCCAAGCCAACCTAACCTATACTTCCTCTTTGATTCGTCGTACCGGCTTTCCGCTAGCTGCAACGTAAATTTTATTCTGAGAAATCGACTCGGTTGTTCGCCACAGAGAAACACCAACGTTACGTTGATTTATTTCCGATCGTTTGTCAAAAAGTTTCAGGAATTTTGCTCAGTTGCGCTCGCAATGTTTTCTGCAACTCCTGTTTCGACACTAGTCACTGAAAGTTCCCGCGGCTTTTCAACTATTCCCTTTGGAAGAACGTAATGCTAACGAAAAGAATTCCTAACGCGATTCCCTACCAATGTGTGGAAAAGTTGCGCTTTGTTTTTGTCTTCAAATAAATCTCATGAATGTATGAGTGAATTCATAGTGAATGTATAGCGAATGAGAAGTATTTTCAATAAGTATTCGCTGTGAGTCTTCCAGCAAACATGCAACTTCCTATCTTCCGTTTAAATTGCTTTCTCTTCAAAATTTATTGTGTAATTGGACGTTAGGAAGAAATTCTTTGCGTATTTTCAAACTGCAATAAATGTTTCCTAACCTCTTGCAACCTAATATTTCAACCATCTCCTCTTGTACACAACGACAAATACAAAGATGTTAATGTAACTGTGTCTTCTCAATATTAATGCAACTGTATATCAAATTTCACGATTTCTCGTCGAGTATGTCGAGTTTTTAGTATTGCAGGAAATGAAACTCTGATGCACAGTGTTGAAATCTCAGATTTTCGTCCTTTGAAAAACAATAGTGTTGGAGTGTTAAGACTGTTTATATTTATATTTATCATTTGTCATTTTTTTTTTTTTGTTAGAATTTAATCTTGGAATTAGGATTAATATTCTGTGGAAGACACAATGTTTGTGTTGAAATAATACAATGTGATATTTATTAAACAATTATTTCAAGAGTTATAAATGTGCGTTCTGGAATGTAGACAGTTGGCTAGTTATTCACAGACTGACTGGCTTAGTGAGCCATAGCCCTTGAAAAGGTTTAGAGCCCCACTCTTGATGCCAGTAATGAGTGTGACCTGTGTGGGTGTCTGTGTGGCGTCACGTGTGGCACAGAACCTTCTAGTAGCTTCTCGACGTACGTGCCCATCTAGAATGTTCCATCCATATCCTCACGTTTCTTCCGGCGTTTTTTGAAAAAGCATGCACGTGCTAACTGCCGTGGTGCCTCTCACGAACGCACGCTAGTGGGGATGGCGCTGGGCAACGAGCGGAAGAATCCGTATGATCAGACGCCTTATCTGCATGCGATTGATATCGTTGTATTCCAACATTTTTATCGCGATCACCAAAAAACTCAGATTACTTTAACGACGGTCGTTTATTTGAAAGAGAACGTTGGCAGGAATAAGCTGCATTGAAAGTTTCCTTGACCTATTTTGTATCGTCACTTTCGGAGAAGTAACCTGTTTCGCGCGCCGTTTGCACAGCGGAAGAGGAAGTTTCCTGTGGGGAACAGTGAAAACGTCCGGCAATAAACTTCGTGGCGAGTAAACGGCTCGTTTGCGCCGACTTTTCGTATCTTGCATGACCGACAAGTCGGAAGTCACGTTAATAATGAAATTCTCCTTGCGATGTTACAAATTATGCTATGTCACGACGCGCCATAATGTTGTTTTCAGAAAATTATGACACAAAGCCGAGCCGGACGATGAAACGAGTTTGCAAGAGCCTGCTGGCCTGCCTTTTCGAATTCGAAAGCTCCAAGTTTCGAAAAACGCAATTAATTGCACCGGGAAAAGAGAAAACTCTCACTGTGATTAAACGTTTTTCCTTTTTCTTTTTCAGATAAATTGCGATTACACGTCCGTAACAGACACTCGATTCAAAATATTCTAAACGCGGATTAATGGAATTTTTGGATTAGATTTAATGAAATATCTTTGGATAGAATGAAAATAGTGAAACAGTTAACGTAGGTTATAAAGTTACATTTAAGAGAGAAGTTTTATCGAGGAGGAAATGAGTTTGTTTAAAGGAGAATGCAAAAGACTGAAGGAATCTTTGGATTTTCACGAGCTACGTGGGTTTAAATAATAATTGGAGGATAAAGATAGGAAAAATAGATTAACTTAGTTCACAAATTTATATCTGATTGACAAAAGGTGAGAAGTTTGCTGAAAAAGAGAAAGTAAGTTTTGAGGTTAGGTTGGCGTTAGGTTGGGGTTAGGGAAAATAAGTTTTGGAAAGGTTATACGAAACGCAGTACTAGATATAAAAAAAGCTACGTAGAGAATTTTAGGAAATCAAAGAGCGATCATAAAAATAAAGCACGAATGACTGTAACACTTTTTAAAATGTCGAATTTGCCATGATTACGATGTAATTCCATTTCGTGTTATTGGACTATTTTCAAGATCATTCAGGTCTCGTAAACTTTCCTCGATATCGTCAAAGGTTTGAGAATCAGACTGTGGAAGCTGTACAAAAGAATATAGCTCGGATCTTTATTGCTGTTTGTCGTGTTCTAGAATTCTAGAAGCTTTTACGATGTTCGTGACGGCTCTCGCAGTGCGATGATATACGTGATGGATTAATCATTACATACATCTTGATTGATGACGAACATCTGCTTTGGATTCTTTGCAGGATCACAGGGATAAAGGAGCATTAACCTGTTACAGGAGGAAGATAAATTATTCAAACCACGCGCCACATATTCGAATATCAGATATTCAGGAATATTCTAACTTATACAACGACAGTTGTACGGCTGATTAAATATTATAAGATTTTTTTTATTTATTTAGAAATATTAGAAATTAGGGTTTCCAATGATTTTTAAACTATATGATAAGTTTATTGATCGATAGATCTATTTACAATGGATTAAACAGGAAACGATGGTTATTTAACGTGAACTAAATACAATAATGTGCCATAACTAAGACAACTAAATAGTTAATTCACAACTCACAACTATTGTAATAGTTTACAACTCGTAACAACTCTCCACTCCTCACTACTGGACTCCTCACCACTCGACTGTCAACTTTTTTTTTTTTTTTTAACGTGAAGAAATCCTCATGGACAGCTGGCGGGTAGTGTCGGACTCTTATCGACTAAAACTCCACGGTGGTCTGTCCTGACGCCTGAGTCGAGATGTACCCGGGATCTCTCCCGAATTACTACCGGTTACCCCCGGGCGTCTATCTCCCTGTCGTTATTGAAGGGAGGCTTCCTTGGGCCGTTAGGGGGGGGGGAACCACACCCCCTAACGCCTCTTCCTGGTTCATCACGCTCCTACGGTGGCCGTGGCGGCGTCGCGCCTCTCTGGCGCGTGGTGTTCCTCCGATGTTGTTGTTGCGTCGTCCTCGAAGGATGCCGCGTTCTCAACCTGTTTCTTTCCGCCCGCTCCTTCGCAAGCATCACCTGCTCACAGAAAGTGCGAACGGCGGCGAACTCCCGACGCCCTCTGAGCATGGCCTCCACCAACGCTTCCGGGGCCAACCTCTCGCCGATCTCGAGCTGCAGGACGCGTCGCTGTTCCGCCCACGCCGGGCAAAACTCCAACGTATATTGCGCCGTGCCTCCTCATCCTCGCAATGGTGACAGGTGACGTCACCTCTCTGCGAATCCTCAGCAGGTACTCGCCGAACACTCCGTGCCCGGTGAGCAATTGCGTCATCCGGAATGTCAGCGGTACCCCGCCTCGCTCTCTCCAAGCGTCCCAGTTGGGAAGCACGGCGCGAACGGCTCGGTGCGGCCGCGCGGCGTCCTCTTCCAGCAGTCGAGAGCGCCATCGCTCCCAGATCTCCGGCTGGGCCTCCTCCCGGATGTTCGGGGATAGCGGCCCGTCCGAGCTCGAACCCCTCAGGTGTACCGTACACCCATCGGAGCGCCAGGGCCTGCAGCTCGAACGGGGGCGACGCCGCCAGCACGGTCGCCGACGCGTACGACGTCGTCCTATACCCCCTGGCGATGCGAATGCCCGTCGTCCTATGCAGTCTCCTCAGCGCGATCAGGCTGCGCCGACTAGCCGCCAGGTCTTCCGCCCACACCGGGGCCCCGTACAGTACTCGGGACCGGATCACCCCCTCGTAGAGTCGACGAACTCCCACTCCTGCTCCGCCGATGTTCGGCAGGAGGCCGCACAGAGCGTTTGCCGCGGCCGTCACCCTCGGAACCAGGAGCTCGAAATGGGGCTCGAAAGTCCATTGGCTGTCGATGGTGAGACCCAGGTAGTTCATGTGGCGTCTCACCGGGACCTCTTCTCCGTCGACAATCAGCGACGACAGTCCGAGCGGA